>NC_081413.1:14157465-14274965 GCF_030272615.1 Cryptomeria japonica | reverse complement strand
GGTACTGAGAGGGGGGGTGAATCAGTACAGACAAAAATATAGTCTAAAACTGGTTTGGCAGTAGATACTTCAAATGACTAATAAACAGTGACACCGGTTTGAAGCAAAGTGCAACCGGTAAAACTCAGAACAACTAAAACAATCATATACTGGTTAATCACTTAGCTTCCCTCTTAGCTCAATACTATACTACCATTCCACCCTCATGCATGAATAGATAATCTATCATCAGATCTTCATATTGTTGCAAGATCAACATGCATCACCACTTAATAGAAAACAAACATAATCATCACATGAAGAAAACATCACACTTGACACACATATTTTTCATGTGGAAACCCAATTGGGAAAAACCACGGTGGGGATGAATACCCACAAGCTACTTTTTGAACTCTTTAGAAGTTCACTTTGTTAGGAGCCTTGTCCGGTTAAAGACAGATACAATAGGTTATGTTAGGAACTGATCCTATTAGGGATCACACAGTTAAGGGATGGCTACAATACCCGGTTAAGGGTTGAACCCTGTTAGAGGTTACCTTGTTAGAGGATTTCAAGAACTCAATAGCTAAAGGATATCAATGACTCAGTAGCTTCGAGTTACCCTGTTAAAGGATTTTCAACAAGCTGGTTAAGGCTACCCTATTAGGGGATTTCACAACTATTGAGGTCGTTAAAGATCAATAGGTATATCAATGACCTGATAATAGCACTCAATGCCAATGCAGATCCGCTTAAGCTCCTCTTCACCTTCTGTAGATATGACTTCTCTCCTTTGGTCTGGCAAGAATCACATATCTCTTTTCTTTGATACACACACACAACTTTTGCCAACAACCTCTCGAAGAATCACAACATCGACCTTATAGAACAATAAACAAGTCGGTAACATAAACCCTAAACCCTAAACCTGTTAGGTTAAGGAATTCAAAATGGTTCAATCTTGACCATTGAGCATACAACATTAAATGCAACAGTCTTGATCTAATCTCAAGACATTCTCCATCGTTCATTTTCCATCGATTTCATGGCAGCTGATAACCCATCACACATTATCACCGTTTTACAGACTTCGCACATTCCCAAGGTAGATAGGCACAATCTCCCTCATGCAAGATCCTTCACACACACAAAGCTTACATGAAAACACAATCTATTCATTGTTACCATGCTAACTCATCACACAAAGTCACCGATTGAGCCATACAAGCTTGAAGCACTCAAACCGGAAACCTTGAAGTTGAGACCACCAACCGATAGTCATACACTGCTTCCATGTGCGGGTTCCCATAACCTTATGCTGGTTCATCTTTAAACAAATATGCCACTTCACTTTGGCACAAATGTCGGTTCACAGTGAATGCCAGTTTATAGTGAGTGCCGGTTCACAGTGAGTGTCGGTTCATAGTGTTATACTGGTTCTTCTTCTCTTCATCATATTGACATATACTGGTTCTTCTTCTCTTCATCATATTGACATCAATGACAACATACAATGTCATTATGTCCACATACCGGTTCTCATACCGGTTCACATAATGATTCACATAATGGTTCACATAATGCCAACAATCTCCCCCTTTGGCATTGATGGCAATATACAAAGATATCTCTTCGCTTCACATCTTCTCCCCCAATTGCTGCAGATATCTTTTCCTCTTCACATCTTCTCCCCCTTTGACAACAATGCCAAAGTGGAGGCACAAACTTCCCTATTCCATTATGCTGCTCCCCCTAAGGAGTAGCATCCTTCAACACATCAGTCCAAAAGGAAATGACTATTGTAATACCTGACGAATGTGGAGCAAATTCTTTTAGTTCACCTCCTGAAGGGGCAGAACCCCTAATTCACCTCTTAAATACATAAATGTAGTATTTGGGAGAGGCTTGGTGAATATGTCTACTAACTACTCCTTACTGGAAACATGTTCCAGTGCAATCTCTTTGTTTTGAACCTTTTCCCTTAAGAAATGATATTTAAGCTCAAAGTGCTTGGTTCTAGAATGTAAAACCGGATTCTTTGAAATATTGATAGCACTTGTGTTATCAGAGAATATGCTTACCAATTCAGATACAGGAACTTTGAAGCCATTTAATACATGCTTCATCCAAATTGTCTGAGTGTCGTTCATGAAAGCTGCAACATACTTCGCTTCTGTTGTAGACTGGGAGATACAACTCTACTTCTTACTCATCCATGAGACTAGTCTACCATCGAGAAAGAATGCTCCACCGGTTGTGCTCTTTCGGTCATCCACATTACCTGCCCAATCAGCATCTGTAAACACTTTCAGGTTGAAATCATTGCTATATGGGTACCACAATCCATAGTCAATTGTTCCCTTTAGATACCTAAGAATCCGCTTGACTACAACCAAGTGGGATTCTCTTGGACTCTTCTAGAACCTTGCAGTAATGCCAACTGCATGTGCAATATCTGGTCTGATGTGCACTACATAATGCAACTTACCAATCATTGATCGGTATTCCTTTTCATCAACCAATGCTGAGTCATCCTGTTTGGATAGTTTACAACTGGTCACCATTGGTGTACCAACTGGTTTACTATCCTCCATGCCAAGGTCTTCAACACCTCTTTGACATACTTGGACTGAGTGATAAAGATTCCATCTTTCATCTGCTGAATCTGCAGTCCAATGAAGAACTTAATCTCCCCTATGAGTGACATCTCAAACTCCTTCTTCATCTCATCTACAAACTCATGACTCATCTTGTCATCTCCACCAAAGATAATGTCATCAACAAATACTTCACAGATCAGAATCTGATCTCCTTCAGTTTTCAAGTAGATATTACTATCTTCACTTGTTCTCTCAAATCCAATTTGCACAAGATGAGAGTGCAGACGTTCATACCATGCTCTAGGAGCCTGCTTTAGACCATATAGGGCTTTATGTAGCCTACACACCATGTCACTATCTTCTGATAGGGCAAACCCATCTGGTTGCTTTATATACACCTCCTCTTCAAGTACACCATTTAGGAATGCAGATTTTACATCCATTTGGTATACCTTGTGTAGACGTCTAAAAATGGTCAACGCTTGTGGAGTCATACTTTAACATTTGCGCATTGCCTTATTTTAGGGTTTTTGCGTCGCATTAACATTTCTTCTATGTCGCGCACTTGGTATTTATCATTTGCAAGCATTGAGTCCTTCTTCTGCATTCTTCATTTATCTCGCTTTCGAATTTGGTCTTGTCGATAATAATCTTCAGTCATGATTTTGGTTGATCTTATCCTGTCGCATCAATGTGCGTGCTCATTTGGCATATTTTGACATCATCAATTCGATTTCATTTTGGACATCGTCAATCCTAATTGATGATAGAATTAGGGTTTTGTCCTCTTGTCAATCTTGTCATTTTGCGATCAATTTGTCATCAATCTTGTCATTTTGCGATCAATTTGTCATCAAAATCTTGTCATTTTGTGATCGATTTGTCATCGATCGTCGTCCTTCTCAATCGTGTCAATTTGGATCAATTAGTTATTGTTCCTCATCAATTGGCACATTTATCAATCAAATCATTTATCAGCATTGGTCCTTCGTTAATCAGAATCATGATCAAATCGACATCAATTGTCTTTTGTCAAGACCTAATTGTCGTCCTTGCATTTCTAATTCATCTTCTAGGGTTTTGTGATTTATTCATTTAACCTTGTTTTTCATTTGCCCTCTAGGTTAAATAATTTATTTATCCTAAGTCTTCTTGTCACAATTAAATATTTATTTAATTGGCTAATTAATTCCTCCTCTTTTTGTAAATTAATTAATGAATGAAAAATTATTAATTAATTTACCTAATTTTCATCAATTTCCTAATTTCCAAGTCATCATTTCTAACCTAATTTTCTAATTTCTCCTAAATTCCTAAATGTCTATTTCTATTTCAAATTCTTGTCATAACTTCTTGCATAGCAATTTGTCATAAATTGTCATAAATTGTCATAATCCTTGCATAGCAATTTGTCATACACTTGTCATAATTTTGCTATTCTTGATTTGAATTTCCATTCGAATCAATTTCATGCTAATCTTGTCTTTTCTCCAATTTATCTATAAATTGGATGAATTTCTTCAATCATTCCCCCCCGATCGATCAATCAATCACGCTTCTAGTATCTTTATGTTGTTTTGTCAATCTTGCTTTCATCTCATGCTTATGCACTTGTAGGTGAGATCCACAAACAAAGCAATTTGAAGGAGAAAGAAGGACAATGGAGAATTCTGGAGGAGACATTCACGTTTGCGATGGTTTGCATTTGATTTGAATGTTTTGTTTTCATGTCTCTATTGAATGTTTTTAGGATTTGTCATTGCAATTTAGTTTTTCGTGATTGAGCTAGTCTAATTTCCATTGCTTTGATGATTTCCAAATTATTATCTACATTTCTTGGTGAACCCGACATGAACTAACCATCTAACCATGTTTTGAGTGCCTTTTGAGCTGATTTGCAAGTAAAAACCCAAGAAACAGGGCAACTCAGGGCTTTCTGGGCACTTCTGCACCTGTGTCAAAGGGATTTGCGCCTGTGTCAAGGGATCTGCGCCTATGTCAAGGCATTCTACACTTGTTTCAAAGGGATCTGCACTGATGTCAAGGCATTATGTGCCTATGTCAAGGCATTATGTGCCTGTGTTAAGACATTCTGAGCCTGTGTAAGGACAGAAACAGAGGTGAAAATCAGTGTTTTTACTTGCAAATTACTTTTCTTTGCATTTTGTTCTTGTATTCTGGTTTTCTTTGGTACTGATTCTCTGTGCAGCACCTTGGCATTACGTGTGATGAAGACTAAGAATGAAACTACTAACAAATCTTATGCAGGTTCGCTAGTCAAAGACCAAAACAGATCAAACTTCTAACTTAGTGATTTTGCAGGTTGCCTTATATTCCAACCAAACTTTGTGTTTGTAATTCATAATTAGGCACCTAGTATGTTTGCTAAGTAGGATGGAATGAACATGTGTTCACTTTGTTTGTCGAGTTTGACATTGGAGTAGGAGAGTATGCTCTCATCCTTCTTAGGGTGATCAGAAATCCAGATCTTCGATACCATTCTCATGTTTTGGATTGTGTGTTACCTTTAGAGGGCCTGCCTTCCCGACCATTTGCTTTCTTTTGCAAGAAAGTGACAATCGTGAGAAGGGAATGACCCAAGTGAGCACAACCAAAGTACCTTGGCATTCTTACTCACTATAAATAAATACCTGATGGGAAAAAGCTTTGAAGGAAGGGTTACGTGGGAATTGTAGTTACTTGGGAAGTGATGACCCTTGGACTCTTTCTCATATCAACATCTAAGTAGGGCCTCGCAGTCTAAATAGTGCTTGCACGACTACATTTGTTTGGTATCTTGGTGGGCCTATGTCTCAATCACACTTGTGTGACACCAAGGAGTAGCGCTTAACAGAAATCCTTATTAAACACCTTGTATTTAGAGGCCAAAAATCCTTCTAGTTGCTTGAGAAGGAGGAGTTCGGATACTTGGAAGAGACACTAAGTTCGCCATGGGGAGATTTCCATGGGGACTGATGCTTGGCTGCCCTGAGAAGTGAGTGTCATGGAGGGGAGCCCGTGGGGTCAAGCATCTATGTATTCTCCTTGAATCTCATAACAAGTCTACCTCTCAAGTACCTACTGTCCTTACCTACCATAAGAAATGTGTGAATGAGCATGATTGTCTTGAGTCTAAGTTAAAATATCTTGTCTTCTTTGCTTGTCAAAAGTTGAGTTGTGTCTCATTTCAAAAACAAGACAAATTGATTCAAAACAAGGTTAAACACAAGAGTGTTTCATTCAACAAAGTTCAAAACACCTTCAAACATGGTTGTCAAACATTTTTCAAAATCTTGTCTCAACATTCATGGCACTTAGATTTAGGTCCTCCATTGTCCATACTTAGGGCTTAGAGCATCATTCTTGCATTCCACTTGGTTCATTTCATTTAGGTGTCCATTTGCATGTCCTTATTAGGTTCTCATTTAGGTGTTCCCTTGCATGTCATTATTAGGTCCTCACTTAGGTGTCATATTGCATGTCCAACATTAGGTTCATCCTAGGTTTGCATTTTGCAAATTTATTGTCAACTACCAAGGTTAGGTTTCACCTAGGTCATACTCCTTTGGATATCAATAAGGGTCATCCATTTCCATGTGTCCTCTTGCATTAGAGTAATACCATTTCATAATTCAACCTTAGGTTTTGTCTTAGGTTGACATTGTCATACATTTCCATGTGCATCTTTGTCCTCATAACATTAAGGTCACATTTGCATACCCTAGGTCTCTTCATTAAGCTTAGGTCATTATCATATCATATTAGGGTCATTTGCATAGTAATTGTCCCTTTGCATATAGTGTCAACACTAGGTTTTGTCATACTTGAGTAATCCAAATCTTTGAATAAACCCTAAAGTTATTATTAGGAAGTCTAGACCTTATCAAACTTTTGTCTTTTTGTCATCATTGTCATTTGGTCAAACCTAGCTTAGTATCCAAGCATATAGGGGAGACATTGTCATTTTGTCCTTTTGTCACTTGGTCCTTTTGTCCTTTGAGGTCTAGACATCATTTCAATTTCCTAAGGGTCTCTTTTTAGATTTGCATTCCAAAAAGTTTGTCAAAATCTTGAAAAACAACCAAAAACATAGGTTGCATTCTTGCCATAGATTGCATTTTCATCTATTTAGTTTTCATTTAGTTGCATATCATATATTATCCTTGAAAAATTCCAAAAAATATTGCATTTGCATAGTGACCTACCTGTTGAAACAAGGTTAAAATCTAAGAAGATGGGCAAACCAACGTATCAACCCATTGACAACATATCAAATTCACAGTTTCAAACTAGTCAAATAGTACAAATTGAAGGTTCGTCAAACACATCATTACCACCATATGGAATGGTTCAACTTGGACCACCTCCATTATATGAACCAGTATTTGTACCCATGAAACTAGGACATGGGAGTGTTCCACCAACACCAAGAGGAAATGCACCTTTCAATTGGAATCAACCAAACCTGCAACATGACATTCAAACTCAAACATTATATGAGGAACAAACTCTTTCACAAGGATTTGGTTCAGATCAAGGCATTCAACAGGAGACAAATCCAAATGTTTTACCAGATTCTTCATCAGATTCTGATGCTTCTGATGATGTTGATATGTTCCTTAAAGATCCTAAGATGACAAAAAAGATGGATAAATTCTTGAACAAGGTCTTTAAGATGTTCCCACAAAAATATCTTGATATGATGAGTAATGTGACCTCCTCAAGTGAGCAAATCAATGTGCAAAAACAACAAGGCGGTGAGCTGTTAAGTTTCTCTCCACATCCAAATGAGGAAAATGTGCAACAAGAAACTCAACCTACCTTGATGAGTAAAAGTGCTTCAAAAGCATTGACAATGACTATTCCAAAAACTCAAAAGTCACCATTTGAAACAATAAATAATCCATTATTTAATACAAAACCTGTAACACAAGATCAAATGAGGGCCACACAAATATTGATAGCTGTCCCTCAACAAGAAGTGGTTCCTCGCATGCATAAAATTGGATCAAAATCTAAGATGCAAGAAAGCTTTACGACTGGAATGCCTGATCTCACCAATGTCCAAATCAATTCCACAATGCAACAAAGTTCCTATGTCCCATTAAGTTCAATATATTTGCCAAATACTCAAGTACCTGTTATGCAAACTATTGTGATAGATCCTTCAATAATGGCAACACAAAGAGCCACAAATAGTGGTTTGCATCAACAACAAATGTTACAACAATTGAGTAATACACAAAAGGCACAATTGAATGTGCAAACAAACAGTGCACAACAACAACAATATTGCATTCAACAACAAGTTGCAGCGCCTTCTGCACCATTGCAAGTTAATTCAAACTTGCAACCACCACAGTGGATTGGAAAAATGACACAACAAGTCAATGCAAGTGCCATACCCCATCTAAAGGAGAAACAACAAAAACCTCCCAAACAAATTTTTTTGCAAATGATGGGATTTACACCGAGACAACAACAATTGGCACAAAGTCAGCAAATTCCAATTCATCAGCATCAACAACAACATGTGCCTCAATATGTGCCAAGACAAACAAGTTATCATACTTCACAACCACAATTGACGTCTGTGCAATATCAACAACACCCTCAATTGCAATATCAACCTAGGCTACAAACGATGATTCCACCACAAGAAGCACAACAACAAGGTCAATATCAAGGCATAGAACAACCACCACAACAAGAGGTGTACCAGGAACATTATATGCTGGAGACACCAAAGACAACAATTTCAGAGCATCAACAACCGATGGGAAACAGGATTTATCGACAAAGCATACACCCTAGAGTAAATGATGAACTTCCAAAATCTTCACTACCTAACGCATTTGCACAATAGCTTGAGAAGTTGCAACGACAAGTCGACGCATTGGAAACCAAAGGAACAAAGAAGTTGTACACAGATCAAGATTTATGTCCTAATCCATTTGACAAGAGCTTGTACATGCCTCCCTTCCCTAAGCATTTTGAGGCACCTAATTTTGAGAAATATAAAGGGAATGGCAATCCAAAAGATCATATCCGAGCATTTTTTGCAACATGTACTGAAGTGAGTTATGAGGAAACATATTTAATGCACTTATTTGCATGAAGTCTCATGGGACAAGCCATGGATTGGTATTCGCATTTGCCAGGGAATATAAAGACTTGGTCGAAATTGGCTCAAAAGTTTATATCTCACTTCGCATTAAACATTGATAGTGACATGACCGTGTCAAATTTATGCAACACCAAGCAAAAGCAAGGCAAACCATTAGTGATGTTCTTGCAACGATGGCAAAGCTTGTATAGTCATTCTTCCCTAGATATACCTGAAGAACAACAAGTGAACTTATTTATTCAAAATCTGGTCCCAAAAATGATGTATGAACTCAAATTGAAAAGTCCCAGTACCATTGAGAAACTCATTAAGAAAGGGATGAACATTAAAACTGCTCTTGTAGCTAAGGGAATCATTAAGCTCAACAAAGACAGTGACAACACAAATAATTCAGGGGACAGAAATAGATTTTGGTACAAAAACAAGAATGTCACTAATGATGGAGTTGTTGATGCAAGAGCGGTGAATGCAAATCAACCCCCGTTCACAATCAAGAAATTGAGTGCTCCTAATATGTCAACTATGGAACAAAATCAAACACCAGCAAGCAATGTTACTCAACAGCCGCAATACCAACAACATACTCAACAATACACTCAACAATATAATCAACAACAAGGTCAGCAACAAAACTAGCAACGAAAACCTTTCCGATCAAGGGATGGGCCTCCTCGACAGTTTACGCCATTGGGAGAGCCTATTGAGTCAGTAATGAAACAATTAATACAAACAAAATTTATTAAGTTACCAGATATCAAGGCAGAACCATTGGTAAAGTCGCATTGGTGGAATGATAATGCATATTGTGAATACCATCGGTCAAAAGGACATAAAACTGCATCGTGTTTTCAATTGAAACATATGATTCAAGATTTGTTAGATCAAGGAGTAATTGAGGTAGACCCGCCCAACGCGACCTCTAACACTGATCATACAATTTTCAAAACTCCTTTGCTTGATCATGACAAGGGTAAAGCATCTTCTTCGAACTCTACCCAAATAGCAAATTATGCAAATACTGGTTATAACAATGTCATCAATTATTTTTGAGCTTCAAATGAGTATGTTTCCACCATAAGAATAAAGGGACAAGATCCTTCTTGTGCGGTCACCACTCGTCGATCTAAAATAGTCCTGAAAGGAGCTCCTGCAACTCCTCCCAAATCAACTCCTACGAGTTAGTATAATCTCCTAGATCATCTGGGAAGGACACCTGCACAAATATCAATCCTTGAGTTGTTGAAAATGTCCCCCATGCATTGCGCAGTCCTAGATAAAGCTTTAATTGAGTCCACTGTCCCGATAGACATTGATGTTGACCAGTTTCAAGCCCGAATTGGACATTTAGCCATCTCCCAACATGTTGCCTTTTCTGATAATGATATTTCTCCTGATAAGCTCCCTCATAATGATCCATTACATCTTGAAGTCTTTGTCCATAATTGCAAAATCTGATGAGTCTTGATAGATGGCGGGGCAGGTCTTAACATTTGTACCCTGAGGGTAGTCATTGGCCTTGGTTATACAGAAAATGACATTGATTCTTCCAAAAGAATTACAATCAAAGCATATGATGATGTTGAGCACCCATCTAAAGGGATCATTTCATTACCTATCAGAGTTGGTCCAGTGACATAAAACACTTTCCTGTAGGTCCTAGACCTTGATCTCCCTTATAGTATGATTCTTGGTCGTTCGTGGATTCACACAATGAAAGTAGTTCCATCGACTTATCATCAATGTTTAAAATATCCTTACAATGGGACTGAGATAACAATTTCAGGAGATCCTAATCCATTTCAATTTTGTGCTAACCTAAAGGATTCCCTGCAGCAACAAGTCCCAGTCAATAAAGAGGCCCACTCTCATAGTTATGTGGATCCTAACAAATTGTTAGATGCTGTCAAAGGAAAATTGAAGATACAAGACCAAGGATGAGGAGAGTATTCAATGGCTCAAACATTCCTCATCGAGAATTTACCAATATCTCCAAAATCATATGGCAAACCACATTTGTTGCAAAAGGAACCTAAGGTAGTTATTCAATATCAACCCCCCACTACATTTACAAGATGGGGTGAACTTGACAAAGAAACTTTGGATGATGATGTCATAGATTGGCTTTATAAGGATCCAACTGAGACACCACCTATCAGGTTGCCAGTGGAGCGGTATGGCAAAGGATTTACTATGCTGCAGAAGAAAGGATATGATGGTTGTAGTGGCTTGGGCCTTGACAAAAAAGGAAGGCTAGAACCTATTATACCCAAGATGCGACCTCCAACTTTAGGGTTAGGTTTTGTACCATTGCGAATTGGACCCTCATCTACCAAAGTGACCACAAGTGGAAAGGGGCATGACTCTGATGATGAAACAACACCTGAGGATACCCAACTTGAAACTAATTCCAATGAATGGGAGTGGAGTTCCTTTTCCTCTAGTTCCTATGCCCTTGACAATGTTTTCCTTGACCCTGATGATTTGCCCATGGAAGACAAACATGAAATAACTCCCCCTCCTAAAACATGTCCTAACGCTTGGATAGAGTCATTCTGGGACCCAAGCTCCGAATCAGATACGAGTAGTTCAGACAGTGATACCACGGATGTTTACATCTTTACCATCTCAGCCCTTTCTCTCTTTCAAATCGATGATGACATGTCTCTTGTCTATCCACAGCTTATCCAACATGACCAGCAAGAACCACTTACATTAGATTGTTTTCAAAATGATGACGCAATTGCCAAATTTCTGGGACTCCGAGAAGGCATACTACAAGGTGATCATAAGGTAGGATTTGCTATTGATTTAGATTCTACAACATATTTTGGGGAGTCAACTCCATCTTCCAATCATTAAAATGAAAAAAGAAAAGAAAAAGTACAAAATCAAAAAGATAGGTCTTTGAGTGAAAATCGTAAGGCACTCTCTGATCATGAAAAAGTAAAAATAAAAGACGTACCTGCGGGTGAAAACCTCTCTGAGGTGCCCAAAGGTGGAAGATTGGACGTACCCTCGTCAAGTCAGGATAAATCCACATTGCTTGTGGAAATGACCGAAGAGATAAATTTGGGTACACCTGACAACCCTAAGGTCATTCATTTCGCTGCTTCTCTATCAAAACAGGAAAAGATAGATTTTGTAAATTTCTTTCTTGAGAAAAAGATCAGTTTTGCGTGGTCCTATGCAGATATGCCTGGCCTTGATCCAGAATTAGTCCTTCATCACTTGTCATTAAAAGCAGATGCCAAGCCTATCAAACAAAAACTCAGAAAGATGCATCCCCGGGTGGCTCTCTTGGTCAAGGTAGAACTAAAAAAATTACTAGACGTGGGCTTTATCAGACCCATTGATTATGCAAACTGGATTTCAAATTTGGTACTAGTTAGCAAAGTAACTGGGGGCATCAAAATTTGTACGGGTTTTAGGGATCTCAATAAAGCATGCCCTAAAGATGATTTTCCACTGCCAAATATAGACATCATAGTTGACATGACTGCTGGTTATGAGATGCTCTCATTGATGGATGGTTTCTCCAGCTATAACCAAATTTGCATTGCTCCTGAAGATCAACATAAGATAGCATTCACATGTGCTTGGGGTACCTACTGTTGGAATGTGATGCCCTTTGGTCTTAAAAATGTTGGCGCAACATATCAAAGAGCTATGATGACAATTTTCCATGATTTTATGCATACTTTGATGGAGGACTACGTTGATGACTTATTATGCAAATCCGTCACTAGAGATAGTCATCTAGCCATCCTGGGCCCAATCTTTGACCGAATGGAGACCTACAAGCTCAGACTCAACCCCAAGAAGTGTGTCTTTGGTGTCATAGCCGGCAAATTACTAGGGTACATTATTTCTCATAGAGGCATTGAAGTCGACCCTGCTAAGGTTAAAGCAATAATGGATATGCCTCCTCCATCAAATATCCATCAACTAAGAAGTTTGCAAGGAAAGCTACAGTCAATTCGCTGGTTTATAGCTCAATTGGCAGATAAATGTCATCCTTTCCAGCATTTATTGCATAAAGGTGTCACTTTTAAATGGACTGAGCAATGTCAATCAGCATTTCAAACTCTCAAGGATTATCTGATGTTGCCACCTATTTTGATGCCTCTTATAGATGGAAATCCATTCATATTGTATATTTCTGCAACTGAAACGGCACTGGGAGTTCTCTTAGCCCAACAAGATGAGAAAGGCAAAGAACGAGCTATTTATTATATTAGTCGAACACTAGTAGGCTATGAGCTGAATTATTCCACTATTGAATGAGCATGCTTAGCAGTGGTCTTTGCAACATAGAAGCTTCGACACTATATGTTAAATCATCAGACATTGTTAGTTGCAAAAATTGATCCCTTGAAGTACTTGCTTAGTAGGGCAGCTTTGATAGGTCACCTAGCAAAGTGGGTTATGAACCTCAGTGAGTTTGATATTGAGTACATGGAGTGAAAGGCGATAAAAGGACAAGTCATAGCGGATCAACTTGTAGAGGCTCCTATTTATGATGATCATCCCATGTTGACGGATTTTCCAAATGACTCAGTCTTTGCTCTCACGTCTTCTAATGAATGGAAGTTATATTTTGATGGATCTCATACCAAGTTCGGGTCCAGAGTAGGTATATTGTTTGTCACCCCTCAAGGTGATGTTATTCCTAAATCCTATAGAATAACTTTCCATTGTACCAATAACATTGCCGAATATGAAGCTCTGGTCACAAGACTCCGAGTAGCGGTCCATTGGAATATCACACATTTGCAAGTCTATGGAGATTCACAGTTAGTCATCCATCAAGTGAATGATGACTATGAAACAAAAGATGAAAAGCTTATTCCTTACAAGCACATGGTAGATTTCTTCAAGACAAAATTTATGGCTATCCATTTCAGTCAAGTTCCTAGAATTCAAAACAAGTCGGCAGATGCGATGGCCACTATTGCTTCCATGATAAATATGCCCCACAATATGGACAGATGTGAATTTTTGGTTGAACAGTTGCTTGTCCCTTCTTTTGAAATTCCGACAGTAGATGTGATGTGTGTTCTTGTTGGCCCTAATTCCCCCTGGTACAATGACATCTATCAATATTTGAAATCCCAAACCTTACCACTTAATCTTTCTTCTAACCAACGCCAAGCCTTCATCTAATAGACGGCCAAATATGTCATCATTACCGACACCCTTTACCGTCGTTCCTTTGACCATACCCTCCTCAGGTGTTTGGATTCTAATGAAACACAAACAGCTTTATGCGAGGTTCACGATGGTATATGTGGGGGCCATTTCAATGGTCTGAGCTTAGCCAAAAAGTTGGTTCGTGCTCAGTATTATTGGCCCACTCTGGAAAAAGATGTTAATGATTTTGTTAAGAAGTGCTACAAATGCCAAATCCATGGAAATTACATTCATGCGCCAGCCCAAGAACTTCATTCTGTCATATCTCCGTGGCCTTTTTCTTAATGGGGATTGGATCTTATTGGCAAGATTCACCCGACATCGACAAATGGACACAAGTTTATCATTACAGCCACAGAATACTTTACAAAATGGATCGAGGCTATTCCTATGACCTATATTACTGGTGTGCAAATTTCAAAATTCCTATTGAATTATATCATCTACCGATATGGGGTTCCCCTTGCAATTGTCACAGATAATGGCCATCCATTCAAGAATAAAGATGTCAAGGAACTCTGTGAAAAGTTTCACATTCAACACCGTTTCTCAAGTCCCTACTATCCACAGGGTAATGGTCAAGCCAAAGCATCAAATAAAACCATTATCAAGATCCTGAAAAAGGTTGTCAATGACGCTGGTCGAGATTGGCATGTACAGTTGAATCCAACATTATGGGCTTATCGCACTTCTATCTGCACACCTACTGGCACAACACCTTATTCCTTGGTGTATGGTGTGGAAGCCATTTTACCCTTGGAAGTGGAGATTCCTTCTTTGCGTGTTTCCTTGCAACATCTGATTGATAATGAAATGTATAGAGTCTCTCAGTTGCATCAGCTTGAGATGTTAGATGAGAAACGTCAAATAGCCCTGACACATTTGCAAGCATATCAAAACCGTCTCTGTCACTCTTATAATAAGAAGGTCAAAGGGTGACACTTCGAAGTGGGAGATCTGGTTTTAAAGGCAAACCCCAAGAATGCACAATCTACTGACATCATCAAAGGCAAGTTTGAACCTAATTGGATTGGGCCTTTCATAGTTACTACAGCCTATGGCTCGAGGGCATATCAGCTTGCCACCCCAAAAGGTGAACCTTTCTCAGATCCAGTCAATAGTATGCACCTTCGCAAGTACTGGGCATAATTTTCTATCAGCAATTCTTCAAATATGATCCTGAAAAAATACAAAAAAATCAAAAAGCTCAAAAAAAAATACAAAAAAAAAAAAAAAAGTGAAAAAAAAGAAAAAAAGAAAAAGAACAAAAAGTAAAGAAAAATGATTCATCCTCTAGTGAAAACCTGGCAAATAGGCGCTTTGGGCAAGCACCATGGTGAAAACCTAGCAAACAGGCACCATGTGTAAAAGATTATTGCTCTGTCATCTATCAGGACCCCTAGCTATACTTTTCCTCGCAGGTTTATCATGCTTGCTCTGACCCAATGTTTTGTTCCAGGCCTGTGATTAGTCAACATCATTGTCTCGCATACTCAGGTTTCCAGTCCTTGTGCATATGTTTCGGTCCTGGTCATTGTATATGTCTTTCAAAATTTCATTGGGTGCGTGCCCCTTGTCATGATCATTTACTAGAGCTTTCAAAAATTGAAAAATGTCCTGACAAAAATCATAAAAATTGAAAAATATCTTGAAAAATTCATAAACATTGAAAAATGTCCTGAAAAAAATCATAAAAATCAAAAAATGTCCTGAAAAAAATTAAAAAAAAAATCAAAAAATGTCCTGAAAAAAATCAAAAAAAAAATCAAAAAATGTCCTAAAAAAAATCCCTAAAAAGTCAAATAAAGTCCTGAAAAAATGAACAAAAACATTATAAAACTCGAAAAACAAAACAAAAATATCCCCTTTGTGCACAACCAGATCGCTGAGCATACCTCCAACGACTCTCAATCACACACTGCGCTTTAATAAAAATCACGCATTCACAGATGAACTATTCAACCAAGCATTCAGACTGATCAACATTGTCTTATTAATCAATCAACATCAATATCATTTGTCCTTCTCACTAGTATCATGGGTCTTATACAGGGTGTGGTATACTCGAAACCAGACTGTGTCCTGTCTTAGACGGGGTATCGCATTCCCTGAAGCTAGACAACATGATCGTCCTATCAACACTTTCGACTTTTGACAATGAAGATCAAGATGTTTGTTTGACTTCTTGGAATTAGCGAGTCTTATCATTTATTGATTTATCTTTGATCATGTTCCTATGTTGCTCGATGATGTCACTGAGTGATTTAGAGTGACCGGGATGGTTCATGGTCCTTTTTTTGTGGTGTTTGCTGTTTGTGGAATGTTTATTAGAAACTGGGGCAACTATATCATTGGGTGTCTATGATAAGTATGTTCGCTTTGTGAACGCCGCACATACCTCGACCCTTGATGTATGCACCCTAGGATGCTTCACTCATTCCTTGTGTGCGATGTGTCTGCATTTTGCAAAAGGGGTTGCATTTTAGCTCTGGCCTTCAATGCCATGATGCTCTGCATCCGCTTTGCTACATCAAATAAAGGTTCTCACCTACAAAGTGCATTGGTGAAAGTAAGTTTTTCTTCATCTTTAACTGTCCTTTGTCTAATTTCCTCTTACTAACATTTCTTCCATCAGTTTGGGCAGTCAGTTCGGTCTAGTTCTTCGATCTCCAAACAAACATAAGCTGCATCCTACATTCATTGATTAGTACATTTGCATTATCTCTAGCATCATATCAAGCATTTTATCCTTTTCATAAATCCATAAAAAAAAACACATCAAAATGTATCCATACATGTTCCACAATAGTACATAAACAATGCATAAGACATCCATACATGGAAAATAAACATAAGTCATAACACATTGCATCCCATCATATCGATGCATATCATATCATATATCAAAATAATATCGGAGTACACAATTGGACTGTCTATCCTAAGTATGGCCCACAAGCTGAATACATAATGTCAAACTACATCTGTCTCTGTCGTAAGGAGCACGTGCCTCTATCACTGGGTGCTCCCTCTATCCTCCTCATCCCCGCCATGTCTCAAGGATGATGTCCCTCCTGTCCTTGGTCCTGGCTGTGGTGGTCTCATAGGTCCACCCACCCCCATGCTGCTCACTGACCTCCGAGAACGTGGCCTGCTCTCTATCCTCGATCGTGCCTGATATGACGCTGCTCTTTGCTCTGGTGGAACTACATTCTCATATAGTGTCCTCCAATGACGTATCTCCTCTCCGATCTCTACCAACATCTATGCCATCTCACGTGCACTGGCATCCCTAATCGACCTAATATACTCGGTGACTCTCTGTTCTTCTTGTTGTGCCTGGGCTATTGCTGTATCTCGAGCTGCTGCAAGTCTGGCTATCTCCACTCTGAACTGATCCTACTCTGTCCTTAAGATAGCATTCTGTCTCTCTAATGTCGCAATGTGATCATGTTGACTCGCTATGGTAGCCCTGCATATCTCCATCTCCTCTATCCTAGCTGTCTCCGGCTCTATGGGTATATCTTACAATGACTCCTGATCGGCTGAGTCTGGCTCATAATCTTCATCCTCATCATCTCCATCCTCATCATCCCTCTCATCCTCATCACCACCCTCATCCTCCTCATCCTCATCTCTGTCATCATCCTCTCCAGTGTGTGGGAAGTCCTCCTATCTCCTTGGTACTGGAATATCAGGATCTGTCAATGGCACTGGCTGTCATCATGCAAACCATCACTCATACTCCTCTGTCATCCCAATGTCCACCACGTCTGATCTCCAATCCCACTATCTATGTTGTAGCTGTGTGAAGTCAGCATATGCTATGTGTGGTTGAATCATCCTCCCCCACTGACTCATCTCTCTGTGAGATCGGGCAAAGTGTGCAATCCCTCTTGATACATCTTGCCTCTCTCCAAACTGTCGTCTGACTCTCTCTGGTAGGTACATCTCAATCACTCTCTGGTGATTCACTAGTCGCCCAATCAGGTATCTCTCCTGTCTACAATACAGTAGCTCATCACTATCATCTGACCATCCAGGGCAATCAAGATATGGCCTCCATGTGAACTCTCTCAATCTGTCTAGCTCATGTCACCAATACAATATGTATTCGAAAGGACCCTGTCTCAGTGCTCCCCCATAGTAGTACACATATGTTTGGTGTGGTAATACCTGTCTCTCTGCAATCGGTTGACATATGGCTATGTGTTCAAATTCCCATACCTGTAACAATGTGACCCCACAGCTCAAAGTCTGAACCCCCTGATATGCTATCTGATGTAGCTAAAAATATAGCATAGCGAGCACGCATTGTCCCCATGCGTATATAGTCCCCTCCATCGCCATCCGCTCTAGCACTCTTCCCCATCCAATAGGGAATCCATGTCCTCGTATGTCCCCTGCTAATAGGCATGCTATAACCACTGCTATCACCACATATCGTTGATCGTACTCTGATTCCATGGTCTACCAGCCAATCTCCCTCTCTATGATATCTAGATCATCTGCGTCGCACTCAAATAATCTACACAAAGTGTCCCTCCCTATCGCTAGGTCATACTCTATCATCTCCCCATGAATCAAAATGTGGAGGATACGCCATACATCTTCTAGTGTCACAGTCGCCTCTCCGGTCGCCAGATGGAATGAGGAGGTCTCTAAATGCCATCGCTTTGCCAATGCGATGAGTAGTCCTGTGTTTTCCCTAATCTCGGGCATGAATGTGATATAGTATAATCCAAGTCCTGCTAATGTATCTATGTCTGTGCTTCTGAGTCTATGTCGTAACATGAAGCTGTCAGGTCGGTTCTCCCGCGTAATCAGTGGATACTGTTGACTCTGCATCACAATTGGGGCACAGTTTGTCAATTTTAGGGTTTGCTCCTATGGGTTTCATTTCCTCATTTCATCCACAAATCAGGGTGTTCTTTATCTATTTTGACCTATCCTACCCTTATCCCCCTTTTCGGGATCATTCGCATGTTGTTTTTGGTCAAATTAGGGTTCCCAGTGCACAACTATGCCTATGTACCCTGTTCTACGCCTGTGTAGCATCAACTTGCACCTGTGTACCCTACACAAGTGTAGGACATCCCACACAAGCACAGGATGCACCCACACAGACGCAGAAGTCATTCTTTTCGTTCCTTGTGGGCCTCGCAATGTCCTGTAAGCAAGTCAAATTCATGAAATTGACAATATGGGTTTTTGAGATACATACCGCTGCTCCCGCATCGTCCGATCATCTGTAGGTGCGTACATGTTCCCTGAGGTGATCTGCCATTGGAATCTTCACCATCTCTCTGCAAGTGTCCTTTTCCATAGCAACAAATCCTCCACTTTGGCTAGTGCAAATGAGCTCTTTTCACTCTCTTTGTCTCATTTATAGATCTTTATCAGTGCATAGATGGACATGCACCCTCTCCCTCTTATGCTGGTCACAGTCTTTTGCACCTTCAATTGCTTGTCCTTTGTGTATCTGATCCCTGATTTTCAGTCCATTTGCTCCTATCATTTTCTATCATTCTTATCGATCAATTGGCCTCTTTTCTGGATGTTTCTGGCCAATTCCTCAAGGGGGCATGCATATGTCATTGTTATTGTCTAGGGCATTTTCAGTATTGTTCTTTGAAACAACGCTTAAACTCACATTATCTCAAAGAGGGGCAAAATGTAGATGTCTAAAAATGGTCAACGCTTGCAGAGTCATACTTTAACATTTGCGCATTGCCTTATTTTAGGGTTTTTGTGTCGCATTAACATTTCTTCTATGTCACGCACTTGGTCTTTATCATTTGTGAGCATTGAGTCCTTCTTCTGCATTCTTCTTTTATCTCGCTTTCGAATTTGGTCTTGTCGATAATAATCTTCAGTCATGCTTTTGGTCAATCTTATCCTATCACATCAATGTGTGTGCTCATTTGGCATATTTTGACATCATCAATTCAATTTCATTTTGGACATCATCAATCCTAATTGATGATAGAATTAGGGTTTTGTCCTCTTGTCAATCTTGTCATTTTGTGATCAATTTGTCATCAATCTTGTCATTTTGCGATCAATTTGTCATCAAAATCTTGTCATTTTGTGATTGATTTGTCATTGATCGTCGTCCTTCTCAATCGTGTCAATTTGGATCAATTAGTTATTGTTCCTCGTCAATTGGCGCATTTATCAATCAAATCATTTATCAGCATTGGTCCTTCGTTAATCAGAATCATGATCAAATCGACATCAATTATCTTTTGTCAAGACCTAATTGTCGTCCTTGCATTTCTAATTCATCTTCTAGGGTTTTATGATTTATTCATTTAACCTTGTTTGTCATTTTCCCTCTAGGTTAAATTATTTATTTATCCTAAGTCTTCTTGTCACAATTAAATATTTATTTAATTGGCTAATTAATTCCTCCTCTTTTTGTAAATTAATTAATGAATGAAAAATTATTAATTAATTTACCTAATTTTCATCAATTTCCTAATTTCCAAGTCATCATTTCTAACCCGATTTTCTAATTTCTCCTAAATTCCTAAATGTCTATTTCTATTTCAAATTCTTGTCATAACTTCTTGCATAGCAATTTGTCATAAATTGTCATAAATTGTCATAATCCTTGCATAGCAATTTGTCATACACTTGTCATAATTTTGCTATTCTTGATTTGAATTTCCATTCGAATCAATTTCATGCTAATCTTGTCTTTTCTCCAATTTATCTATAAATTGGATGAATTTCTTCAATCATTCCCCCCCGATCGATCAATCAATCACGCTTCTAGTATCTTTATGTTGTTTTGTCAATCTTGCTTTCATCTCATGCTTATGCACTTGTAGGTGAGATCCACAAACAAAGCAATTTGAAGGAGAAAGAAGGACAATGGAGAATTCTTGAGGAGACATTCACATTTGCGATGGTTTGCATTTGATTTGAATGTTTTGTTTTCATGTCTCTATTGAATGTTTTTAGGATTTGTCATTGCAATTTAGTTTTTTCGTGATTGAGCTAGTCTAATTTCCATTGCTTTGATGATTTCCAAATTCCTATCTACACCTTGAATCCTTTAAAGGCAGCATATGCAAGAAGCATACGAACTCCTTCCAATCTGGCCACAAGAGCAAAGGTTTCTCCATAGTCTTCTCCTTCTGCTTGGGCATATCCTTTACACACCAGTCTGGCTTTGTTTCTAATCACCATGCCATCTTCATTCAGCTTGTTTCTACAAACCCATTTGGTACCAATGATATTTTTATGCTCCGATCTGGGTACCAAGGACCATGTACCATTTTTCTCTATCTGGTCAAGTTCCTCTTCCATTGCCTTGATCCAATCTTCATCTTTATGTGCCTCTTTGAATGACTTAGGCTCAAATTCAGAGATCAAACATGAGCTCTCTCTGACCCTTCTTCTTGTAAGAATTCCAGCATCCTTATCTCCTATGATCTGCTTAGGATCATGATTCAACTTGACATACCGAGGAATGGTCTTAACAGATTCCTCTTGCTTTTCTGCTTCATCCTCATCTCCATCAGTATCAACATCTGCATCTACCGGTGTAGGAGCACTATTGCTGGTACTTGGTTGACTGACAACCAGTTCCCAGAATGTTACAGCCGGTTCATTTACCGCTTTCTCACTACCGGTTTCCTCACTTTTCGTAGAAGTTTCATCAACTCTTACATTGATACTTTCCATAATTCTCTGAGTCCTGTTATTAAAACACTTGAGAGCTTTGCTCTTGGTAGAATATCCTAGGAATATTCCCTCATCACATTTTGCATCAAATTTACTCTGGTGTTCACTCCTCTTGATGTAACATTTGCTACCAAACACTCTAAAGTAGCTAACAACAGGTGTCTTACTGGTCCAATACTCAAAAGGCATTTTATCCTTACCTTTCTTGATGAGTACATGGTTCATTGTATAGACTGCAGTGCTCACTGGTTCTCTCCAGAAGGTGTGAGCTACCTTTCCTTGAATCAACATGGTTCTAGCTGCTTCAACCATAGTCCAGTAATTCCTCTCTGCTAGACCATTTGGCTGTGGAGTCCAGGGAGCAGATAGTTGCCTCTTGATGCCATGTTCTTCATAGTACTTGTTGAATTCACCAGAAGTGAATTCCCCTCCTTGATCAGTTCTCAGGCACTTGATCCTTTTGCCACTTTCCTTCTCCACTAATGCTCTGAAGGCTTTGAACTTCCCAAAAGCTTCAGACTTATCTTTCGAGAATGTGACCCACATCATTCTTGAGCAGTCATCAGTGAGAATCATGAAGTACCTATCACCCTGCACACTTCTAGTCTTCATAGGACCACACAAGTCAGTATGCACAAGATCAAGCAAATTGTTAGCAGTGAAAGGTTTACCTTTAAAGGTTGAGGAAAACATTTTCCCCAATTGACATTCTCTACACAAGGTATTATCCGGTTTGCTTAGCACCGGCAACCCTCTAACTGCCTCGATCTTGCTAGCCTTCACAATGTTGTCAAAGTTTACATGACATAGTCTCCTATGCCATATCCAGCTATCATCAAATTTAGCCATAAGAAATGTACTTATATTTGCATTCAGCTGAAATAAGTTACCTTTGGTCTGCATGCCGGTGGCCACCTGTTCACCATTCTTTCCTTTGATTCTGCACATTCCATTCCTGAATTCCAGAGTGAGACCATTCAGTTGGGAAACACTCAGAAGGTTGTGTCTGAGACCATCAACCCAATATACATTGTCAGCACTACTCTTTCCATTCAGAGAGATGGACCCTCTGCCTTTGACCATGCATGGTGTATCATTTCCAAAGCGAACCACACCACCATCATATTCTTCCAAGGAAAGAAACTTGCTCTAGTCACCAGTCATATGGTGAGAACAACCACTATCAATTATCCACTCATTGGAATTATCAAACCGAGAGACAAGAGCCTTCTTGTCTGACACATATTCCTTGATAGCAACAAACACAATGTCTTCATTTTCTTCATCCTCTGATTCCTCATCTGTGACAACTTCATCAACTGCGACAAAATAGTTTCTCCAGTTTCCTCCTTTAAATTTCTTGAACCTTTCTAGTTTGTCCTTGTTATCACCACTAGGATAGTTCACAACAATGTGTCTTATCTGGTTGCAAGAAAAACATTTCAAAGGAAGCTTACCTCTGTATTTACTGGTTCCTTTAGGAAGTTTCCTTGCAAGAAGAGCTTTGAACTCCATTAAAAATTCCTCATCATCCATTACTCTGCCTTGTCTAGTTTCAGCACTGGTGCTTGCTTCTTTTCCTTTTCTGGATGGTGCAGCAGAAGCTCTAAAAGTTGATTCAGTCTTTTGAACACTGCCATCAAAACTATTTAGCTCATAAGTTGTTAACTTTGCAATTATGGAGTCTAGGGATACTTTAGTCTTGTCTATTGATCTCAGCTCCTGAATAGCAGCAACCCTTATTGCATAGACCGGCAATAGGGATCTCCAGGACTTTGCTTACCACAGTGGAATCTTCCATTTTACCACCTGCACTCTTGATATCTCCAACAACAGTTTTTATTCTTATACCATATTGTTGAATGGTCTCACCTTCAACCATCTGCATGTCTTCAAACTTCCCTCTAAGGCTTTCTTCCTTAGCTTGTTTTACATGCTCATCACAGCCATAGATATTTTCAAGAGTATCCCATACCTCTTTGGGATTTACCTTATCTTGGACATCAATGAACTCAATGTCGGATAAACTACTAATTAGGGCTTCCATGACTTGCCCATTCTCTTGTATTTCTCTCTTTTGATCTTCGATGAGAGTACCGGTAGGGGCCACATAGGCATTTTCAACATAGCTCCAGTGTTGAGCACCCATGCTTCTGATGAATATCTTCATTCTATCTTTCCATATACTGATGTTTTCTCTGTTAAACTTTGGACCTTCCCTCTTCATCATTAGGCTGGGATCTTTACCTCAAGCGGTTAAGCTTATAACATAGAGGACCTGGAGGACGCTCTGATACCAATTGATAACTTAATAATGAACAACTAGTACCAAACCGGTACTGAGAGGGGGGGGTGAATCAGTAGAGACAAAAATACAATCTAAAATCAGTTTGATAGTAGATACTTCAAATGACTGATAAACAGTGACACCGGTTTGAAGCAAAGTGCAACCGGTAAAACTCAGAACAACTAAAACAATCCTATACCGATTAATCACTTAGCTTCCCTCTTAGCTCAATACTATACTATCATTCCACCCTCATGCATGAACAGATAATCTATCATCAGATCTTCATATTGTTGCAAGATCAACATGCATCACCGCTTAATAGAAAACAAACATAATCATCACGTGAAGAAAACATCACACTTGACACACATATTTTTCACATGGAAACCCAACTGGGAAAAACCACGGTAGGGATGAATACCCACAAGCTACTTTTTGAACTCTTCAGAAGTTCGCTCTGTTAGGAGCCTTATCCAGTTAAAGACAGATACAATAGGTTCTATTAGGAACCGATCCTGTTAGGGATCACTCGATTAAGGGATGGCTACAATATCTGGTTAAGGGTTGAACCCTGTTTAGAGGATTTAAAGAACTCAATAGCTAAAGGATATCAATGACTCAGTAGCTTCGAGTTACCCTGTTAAAGGATTTTCAACAAGCTGGTTAAGGCTACCCTGTTAGGGGATTTCACAACTGTTGAGGTGGTTAAAGATCAACAGGTATATCAATGACCTGATAATAGCACTCAATGCCAATGCAGATCCGCTTAAGCTCCTCTTCACCTTCTGTACTTACACTTTGCAGATATGACTTCTCTCCTTTGGTCTGGCAAGAATCACGTATCTCTTCTCTTAGATACACACACACAACTTTTGCCAACAACCTCTTGAAGAATCACAACATCGACCTTATAGAACAATAAACAGGTCGGTAACATAAACCCTAAACCCTAAACCTGTTAGGTTAAGGAATTCAAAACGGTTCAATCCTGACTGTTGAGCATACAGCATTAAATGCAATAGTCTTGATCTAATCTCAAGACATTCTCCATCATTTATTTTCCACCGATTTCATGGCGGCTGATAACCCATCACACGTTATCACCGTTTTACAGACTTCACACATTCCCAAGGTAGATAGGCACAATCTCCCTCATGCAAGATCCTTCACGTGCACAAAGCTTATGTGGCAACACAATTTGTTCATTGTTACCATGCTAACTCATCACATAAAGTCACCAGTTGAGCCATACAGGCTTGAAGCACTCAAACCGAAAACCCTGAAGTTGAGACCACCAACCGGTAGTCATACACTGCTTCCATTTGCGGGTTCCCATAACCTTATGCTGGTTCATCTTTAAACAAATATGCCGCTTCACTTTGGCACAAATGTCGGTTCACAATGAATGTCGGTTTACAGTGAGTGTCGGTTCACAGTGAGTGTCGGTTCACAGTGTTATACTGGTTCTTCTTCTCTTCATCATATTGACATATACTGGTTCTTCTTCTCTTCATCATATTGACATCAATGACAACATACAATGTCATTATGTCCACATATCGGTTCTCATACCGGTTCACATAATGATTCACATAATGGTTCACATAATGCCAACACTTACTGGGACCAAGGTGCTAGACCCTAGTCCCCCTCATTTTGGGCCCAATTTGAACCCTATTCCCCATCTCAAATTTGAGTGGTATTTCTTTCTCCATGTCGAATCATGTCAAAAAATTAGTCAATTAATCTAACATGCAAGCATATAAAGAGGATTTACCCTCTCATTTGAACATCCACAAGAATTCAAAAGCATTGAAGCACACATGAGATCAAGTATTCAAGAGCAATTGATCATTTTTAGTCTTCCTTCAAGCCTTGGAGCAACAATAAAGTCAAGGATGAAGCATTGAAGTGGAGATCTACATCCTATTTCATGAAACACTAATTCCATGTGGAGGCAAGTAAAACTTCACAAGGAGGTATAATCATTTCAATTTCATTCATAATTCAACATCTCCCTCAAAAGGATAACACTTCCTTTCAGTCATTTCAATTACACTTATCTCAATTTTATGGTTAATTCTAAAAGTGGGGTTTGATCAAAGGCAAGCCCCTATTCCCAACCTATTTCCCTTTCTTTCAGTGTGCAGGAAATAGGTGCGCAACTATACTTTTGGAAATAAGCTTTAGACACAAAGACAAAACAACCCTTTTCGATGCACAAAAAAATTGAAGAACCAAGAGGCAGCGCCATGGTCCCTGCTTTTTCAGGGTATTTTGGTAGGGCAAATCTGAATCAGCTCGTATTTCTTATATCCAAGTGCACGACTGAATCCTGAACCTGTAGCTCAGTATTTTCTCAGTTTTGTCTTCAATTTCAGCATTTTACCCTAAATCAACATTTCAACTTACAAAAGAGGGAAAAACACATCATAATCAATCAATCCACTCAGTATTCAGTCCTTATCTTATTTGTGATTGAACCTAGTGGACTCCTCCCCTCTTTTTAATTTAAAGGCCATCTCCCCATCCAAGTGAAAATTGATTTGCTGATTTCTCCTTCTATGTTGCAAATTGCCAAATCAAATTTCCCCCTTACATTTTGGTGAACCTGACGTGAACACCTTTAATTCTGATTTTTATTTTCAGATCTAAGTATGTATGCAATTTAAAATTCAAATTTTTATTTACACGTTTGATTTCCTTACAAATTTTTAAAATTTAGAGGTTAATTTCACTAAAAACCCTAATTTTTATTTTCAAAATTGAGCTTGTGAATTGCATAATTTGGGCTAATTGTTTTAGATCTGAATGCTCTTCAATTATACAATTCAAATTTTCATCTACATGTTCAAATTTCAATCAAAATTTTAAAACTAAGTGGTTGATTTCAAATACCCCAATTTTTAATTCAAAAACTGAGCTTGTGGGTTGTTTAAATTTTGAATTTCCCTCTTCACATTTGGTTTCAATACGAATTCAAAATTACAATCTTGGAACAAATTTCAATTCAAAATTTAATTTTTAAAATTAAGTGGTTAATGCAACAAACCCTAATTTTTAAATTTAAATCAATCTTGTGCAATTTCCCTTTAAGCATTTAATTAATTAATTTAATTAAATATGAAGTCTTCTTTTATCCCCCTTGACATCATAAAAGTGGGCCCTTAACCCTAAGTGTGCCCATTTTCATTTTATTCTTTCAATTAATTGTTTCATCAAATACTCTAATTATGTCCTATTTTGACCTTCAAGGCTTGATTTCACACATCTAGACATCTTGGATTTCCAAATCCTTTTGGATTTCACTTTAGAATCACAATATCTTGCTTCCCTGAAAATTTGGCAAAAAGTTGGTTCGACCAAGAGGGAACCTCTTGGTCCCGACTTTTCCTCCCCAAATTTTGGGAGCTTGTGTTGGTAGTATTTTATTGTTTAAATCCAGAGATTTGTGAAATTATATTGATTCTAGGTTGGTCTAAGGTCGAAAACAAAGTTACGGTTTCAACATCATAATTTCCAATTTAAATTTTAAAATTAAGAGGTTATTTTCAACTCTAATTTTAAATTTAAATTTCTATTTCCTAGTGGGTACTTTTGATTTTAAATTAAGAGGTTATTTTAGCAAAGCCCTAATTTTAAATTTAAATATCCTAAGAGGTTGCATTATTTCTCTTTGTTCTTTCAATCAATTTCTTCATTTAATTGAGTAATTGTTTTTTTCTATAATTTTGCATTAATCAATTATTTTGCATCTTAGATTACAAAATTCAGATTTCCAATTACCAATTTCCCTCCTTTAGTGCATGAGTTTTATTACTATTAGTCCAACCTATAGTGTCCCTGTGAGAAGAAGTTGTAGAATTAAGGCTTCCCAAGGTTTAATTACCGAGGAGATGGAGCCTAATTTGGATAACTTTTTCCATGAGGATATTGGTGGTTCTTTCAATCCTACAAATGTCTCTGTTTATACTCATTCTTTAGATAATTCTCATGATCTAGAGGAATCACTAACTAGGTTTTTTGTTGACCAATTGGAGAAGATTGACAATCAATTTGAAAATCTTCAACAACAGATGAGTCAACAATACCCGAAAAATGAAGCTCTCCCATTGATTTAAGGATTAAAAATAATAGTTCAAAGTGATAAACTTGGTGTTGATATCTTGTGTGGTATCACTCATATTGTTGATTCTAATATTATGCCCATTAAGAGTTGTGTCGAAGCCCTAGGTTATACACAACCTCCTAGTCAAGTTCCTTTGACTACTCCTATGGCTAGTTTCCCTACATTCACATCAAACATCATGGCTACCTCTACACAAAATATCATACCTACGAATGTTAATCAAGGGGGCAATTACTCTTCTTTCATTCCTCCTACCATGAGTATTCCATTTGTTACCCAATCTTCTCTTATAGCTATGAATGTTAATCAAGGGGGTAATTCCTCTTCTTTCATTCCTCCCACCGTGAGTCTTCCATTTGTTACCCAATCCTCTCCCATACCTACCTATCATAATGTTCCACCTCCTTATTTTTAACCCTTGCCTTCCTATAACAATATCCCTCATTATTCTCAACCCCTTCCTTCATTCAATAATGTTACCCCTCCTTCTCAATCCAACATGTCCAATTTCAATCCTTCTACTGAAGCCGCAATCAATAGTCTAGCCCAAATAGTGTCTTCCTTACAACAACAAATAGGTTCTTTGAATCAATCTAAGTATAATGTGCCCACATTTGATGTAGCAAGCCCATTATCCAATGAAATTGTCAGAGTTGTCCCTCCTAAGCATTCGGAAGTCCCTCAATTGGAGCTTTATGATGGAAAAGGTGATCCCTTGACTCATGTTAAAACATTTCAAACTTTGTCTAGTGACTTTTCTCATGACCAAAGATTGTTGGCTAAATTGTTTGCTAGAACATTAAGGGATAAAACTTAGCAATGGTATTGTTCTTTGCCTCCATATTCGATTACTTCTTTTCAACAATTGGCTAATTCTTTCATTCAACAATTTCACAATAATATTGGTCCTAAAATCACATTGATTGATTTGATGTATTGTAAGCAAGGCATGAAAGAAAAAGTGACTAATTTTATTGGTAGATATAAGCATTTGTATTCTCAAATTTCTTTTCCTACGCCTGATAAAAATATTTAAAATATTTTTATTGCTAATTTACAAAAAGATATTAGGGATAAACTTCTCTTTTATGAGTTTAAGTTTTCTTTACGCAAGTGTACACAGTACTTCACAATTATCATCTTACCATGAGTCAACTGGAACAATCATCCTCTTCAATGGCTCTAAGTGATAAGGGTGAAAGTGCTCAACAACCTTTTGCAAAGTTCAAACCGAATAAGGCATTCATCAAATTTAATAACAACAACAACACTCAAGTAGCAGCCATGACAGGTGTGCCTCCTTTGTCTAAACACTTTAGAAACTAATTCACTCATCTTAATGAATCTTTGCATAGCATTATGTCTCAATTGTTACAAAGGAATATGTTGAAACTTCCCCCTATTAAACCAATTTATCCATCTAAGACATCCTCACCTTACTTTGATTCTAAAGCCTTTTGCCAATACCATCGTCAACCCAGTCATGACACTGAAAAGTGTTTTTCTTTGAGAAGTAAGATTCAAGACTTGATTGATAAAAATGCCATACCTATGGCTAGTGTGAATGATAAAGGAAACAAATCAATAGCTCCTCCTTATCAAAATCTTTAAATTTTCACTGATACTTTACCTTCCCATTCCACTAATGTGATTGAGACTGATCATCTTTCCTTCTCTCCCAATGATGTTGGCATTGAGTCTAACAATATGGTGAACCTTACAGATCAAAGAGAACCTCCTAAGGACTTGTGCATTACATTTGATCCTAGTGAGACTATTGAAGCACCTCATGCCCCACTTTACATAACTGTGAAAATCAAAGGCATACCTTCTCAAGGAGTTCTTATTGGTCCAACTTGCATGGTTGATGTTATCACAAAAGCTTGCACCCTTGCTAAGCTATCAACTCAGCAACCATGTGAAACATGGAAACAACCCCGAAGTGTGGGACCTTGCACAAGGGGGTTAAATCTCTAGAGAAGGTTGACTTCCTTCTCAATCCAAGTGCAGGTGTTGAACCAACTCAACACTTCAAAACTTACTCCTAAGACTATCCTAACAACTTGCAAAGGAAAAGGGATGAGGGAAACGCTTAAAATGAAAGGAGATGATACACCAAGATATGAGATTAATTCTCTCCCTACCCAAAATGACACAAAGAATCAACTGAAATACCTAGGAGATGCACAAACTTCAGTTGTATGAGTGACCAACAATACATGTATGGAGGTTAGATTTCATTGAATGTCAAGAGGGGAGAATATTTCCCACAAGTCACACTCAAAAATAAATTAACACGATATATATGAGAGAAGAGCCACAAAAAATACACCTATGATGAAGGTAAGGAAACATACACAACATACATAAGTTGAAGAAAGGCAATAATAGTAATTTCAATTCATTCGAAGGCTAATGGCCAAAGTTACAGTTGCAAAATGTAGAATAATACAAGAGAAGTGAAAGAGCATGGAATACCTTCAGCTAGTAGGGAGAGAACCCTTTACAATGAGTTTTACCAACCTTTATATAGAAAATTGGTTACAAGAGTGATCATCACCCCTGTGTGTGCAGGGAAATGTTAGTCTGGGAGTGCAGGGAAGTGCATGCACCTGACTTTTTGTACATTCAAGCAACCTAGCCATACTCTGAAAAGGCAACCCTAAGAAGGGTGGATTGACTGACCTTCCAAATTCAGAGCATGCAGACATGACATAAGCTACCACAACAAGCATGGCCCTATACCTCTCTTGATGGAAATCTTGGCAAAATCATTAAATGCACCCTTGTTGCTCCACAAAAGAAGGTGCACAAGTCAAAAAAGTCATTGGAGCATGTAAATCTTTGAGTGTTAATCATGCCATCTAAAAGTGTTGCAAGCCGGAAAGAAGTCCGAGGACTTTGAAAACTCGGGTTCTCAGAGTGGGGAAGACAAGGAAGGAGGTTTGGGGTTCCGGAGTTCTGGGGAACTGAAAAAAGGCTAAGGAAGGACCTTCAAAACCTCAGGTTCCAGAGTTCCAGAGAAGAGGGAAAGGCAACAAGGAAGGGACTTCAGAACCTTGGGGTTCCGGAGTTCTGGAGAACAGAGAAGGATAGTAAGGAAGGGAAAAAATTAACAAAGGAACTTTGGACCTCGAGGTTCCAGAGTTTTGGGAAAAGAAAAAGGGCAAGGGAAAGGAACTTTGGAACCTCAGGGTTTTGAAGTTCCAAAAAACTGGAAAAAGGGGCTAAGGAAAGGGAGGAACTTCAAAACCTTAAGGTTCTGGAGTTCCAGAGAAAAGAAAGGGAAGGCTAAGGAAGGAACTTTGGGGTTCCGAAGTTCCAAAGAAGGGAAGAAGGTAAGGAGGGAACTTCAGAACCTTGGGGTTCCAGAGTTCTGGAGAAGGGAAGAAGATAAGGAGGGAACTTCAGAACCTTAGGGTTCCAGAGTTCTGAAGAAGAGGGACAAGAGACTTAGGAAAATAACTTCAGAACCTCGGGGTTCTAGAGTTACAGGGAACTGGAGAGAAGGAGGAAAGGAAAGGAACTTTGGAACCTTGGGGTTCTGGAGTTCCGGGGGAAGAGAGAAGGAGGCTTAGCAACCTAGGATCTTCGGGGTTCCAGAGTTCTGGGTTTGAGGACTAAGGAACTTCCTCTAGACAAGACAACACTTCACACTTCATAATTTCATTACTTTTGTCCTTGATCAACTGGGGCAACGCTAGTCCATGGAACATATCTATTATTGGTTCTCACTGATGGACCAAGGGTGTCATAAAATGACAACATTTTTGGCGACCTCTGAGGGATGCTTGCTTGCTAAGAATGAAGTACAAAAACCTTGATCATCCACTGGGCATAGAGTCACAACTACAAGAAAGAAGAAAATTCTCTCCTTTGTAACCTGCAAAGGATCAAGATCAACCATTTTGAAGGGGAACAACCTGCGCTCGTGCACTTCTTGGAAAACAAGAAACCTAACTAATATGAACATTGTTATAATAAGAGGCAACTGATGCTTTTGCCTCTGTCAAAGAGGAACCTTTTGAAGGACTTGATCCCCTTCATACCATTGTTACATTCACCATCTAGCTACAATGGCTGAAGTCTCTTGTATCCATGCATTAGATCACACGTACTACTCATGTGGTGAAAGAACACTTCACCATTCACCTTGCCACCATAGAGAAACCATAAAAAATAGCCACCTGAGACATCTGGGGATGCATGAAGCATACACATAGTAGAAAAGGGGGAGGCTTTTAGGAGTTGGCTAGCATCAAAAGAAGTACTACTTGCAAAAGAGAAGGCATCTCTATTATACAAGGGGGCATCATTTTTTTCACAATAGTCAGCCTCCTCTTGGTGTGAGTTGAAACCAAAGGAATAGGCCTCGAACTCACATGGTGATGAAAATTATACCATATATTTGTCTTGGCCTGCACATGGGGGCTCTTCAGGTACATAAAATTGGAAACTTTGAAGCTTGGGTATACTATCAAGTTGAGCAACCAAAAGACTATTGGCATGACCAACTTGTTGTTGCTCAACATCATCATATTTGATATGTTGGTCCCAAGTGAAACATTCAAGCTCGGGCATAATATCCCTAATGCCAAAAGAAACATCTTCACCTTGAATGAAGACTTCATATTAAACATCATGACTTTCAGGTACAGGGGAGAACCAACATACATCATACTCACATGTGTTGATATCCAACTCATCAACACAAATCTCAGGTTTATGAGACACCTCAAAAAAAGAGTTAAAATCTTCAAATTGTCTCTTTGTTTTTGTTTCCTCCTCCTGGTGACAAAATGCAACAACCTCAGGTTCTTGACACGGTCCATCCGCCATGCAATCTGCAGCAAAACTACTGCCCCATGTGCCCTCCTTAGCACTAGCTTGTTGCTCTAGGGCTACCACCGGGGGAGGTGTAGACATATCCTTCTCCTCATGATCAATAAAGAAAGGAAGATTGTCAAATGACAGGACATCGTCTTCCTCTTTACCTTCACACTCCTTGTGTTCAATGACCTGTTGCGACAACTGATTGTTCTCAATATCCTTCTATAGCATTGTTGATTCCTCCTCCTTTAGAGCATATGAAGACTCACCAATGGCTGATTGAACCCCTTCCTCATGATGAGGATGGCAACCATCTGTCCTCCATACAACAGGTATGCCCTTAAAAAGGGAGATAGCATCGGGAAAGGGCCTAATTGGTGGGGTGTTTTGCAAAAGGCATTGAGGAGAAGGCTCTTGTATAACAATAGTTGGAGCTCCCATGAAACCTAGAACTTTAAAACTAGGGGGGAAGTTGAAGGCTTGGGAGGTCTCCCCTACCTGAAGCTTGGGATTCAAAACTTAGGAACCCTAGGGCCAGTAACCTCCTCCTATATAAGTCACATCTCTATGGCTTCTAGTTGCTCAATTTCTTTCTTCCTAACAGAGGCAAGCTGCCTTGCAAGGAACTCCTTATGTTGTCTTTGGGCTCCCATTTGTTGTTGCTGAAGCTGAGCCTGATAAGCAAGCTGATCCTACTATAAATCCCACTCCTTTTGTCTCTTCAACTCCTCCAGCTACTTGGTGAAATCAAGCAACACACTTTTGATTTATGCAATTTGCCTTTTTTCATCATCATGGGGTTGGTTGGGCTGCCAAGAAGGTTGAGTAGGGGTGGATGGGTGGCAAGCATTAGGAAAGTACTGACCTATTGCTGAAGTGAAGTTGTTTGGGTTCAAATTAGGAGCAGTCCTAGTTCGATCCTGTTGGCAAGGAGGGGGGAAATGGTTGGCATTCTCATAGAATGGGGGTGAATATAAGTTACACCCATGATATGAACTTATTTTAAAGCATTTGAAAGAGATGGAGCTTGTTTATCAAAATGCCTAAAGAGAGTTGATGAACCCTCTCAACCAGAGACTAATAACATACCACAAATTCACCAAATGATTACAAAGTCACCAAGTGCTTGAAATATGTTGCCTCCAAAGGCTTGATGAACTGAAGAACACACTAAATCTTCAGTTATCTTGGGCTTACGACTGCATGACCTCGGAACCTCAGGGTTTTGGAGTTAAGAACTTAGGCACCTCAGAACCTTGGGGTTCCGAGGAACTGGACTTGTGAATTTCAGAACCTAGGGGTTCTGGAGTTGGTGACTTGGGAACCTGGGGGTTCCAGGATTGTGAAGTTCCGGAGTTGCGATGACTTGGGAACTTGGGGGTTTTGGACTTTCGGAGAAGGCACTTCGCATGGACAAGAACTGGACTTGTTGAGAAAAGTCGCCAAGTGCTTGAGAGATGACTGCCTCTAAAGGCTGAGACACTAAGAACAATACTGAATCCTTAGCATGTATCACAAAAGCTTGCACCCTTGCTGAGCTATCAACTCAGCAACCTTGTGAAACATAGAAACAATCCCGAAGTGTGGGACCTTGCGCAAGGGGGTTGAATCTCTAGAGAAGGTTGGCTTCCTTCTCAATCCAAGTGTAGGTATTGAACCAACTCAACACTTCAAAACTTACTCCTAAGCCTATCCTAACAACTTGCAAAGGAAAAGGGAAGAGAGAAACGGTTAAAATGAAAGGAGGAGATACACCAAGATAAGAGATTTTTTCTCTCCCTACCCTAAATGACACAAAGAATCAACTGAAATACCCAAGAGATGCACAAACTTCAGTTGTATGAGTGACCCCAATGTATGTATGGAGGTTAGATTTCACTGAATGTCAAGAGGAGAGAAGATTTCCCACAAGTCACACTCATAAATAAATTAACACAACATATATGAGAGAAGAGCCACAAAACATACACACACAATGAAGGTAAGGAAACATACACAACATACATAAGTTGAAGAAAGGCAAGAATAGCAATTTTAATTCATTCGAAGGCCAATGGCCAAACTTATAGTTGCAAAATGCAAAATAATACAAGAGAAGTGAAAGAGCATGGAATATCTCAAACCAATAGGGACAAAACCCTTTACAATGAGGCTTAACATCCTTTATATAGAAAATTGGTTACAAGAGTGATCATGACCCCTGTGTGTGCAAGGAAATGTCAGTCTAGGAGTGCAGGGAAGTGCATACACTTCACTTTCTATACATGCAATAAACCTAGCCATACTCTAAAAAGGCAACCCTTAGAAGGGTGGATTGACTGACCTTCCAAAGTCAGAGCATGCAGACATGACATAAGTTACCACAACAAGCATGACCCTGTACCTCTCTTGATGGAAATCCTGCCAAAATAATTAAATGCACCCATGTAGCTCCACAAAAGAAGGTGCACAAGTCAAAAAAGTCATTGGAGCATTTAAAGCTTCGAGTGTTGATCACACCATTCAGAAGTGTTGCAAGCTGGAAAGAAGTCTGAGGACTTTGGAAAATCGGGTTCCTGAAGTGGAGAAGACAAGGAAGGAACTTCAGAACCTCGAGGTTCCAAAGTTTCAGGGAAGGGGAAGGAGAACTTTGGAACCTCAGGGTTCCAGAGTTCCAAGAAAGAGAAGAAGAGAATAAGAAAAAGGAAAAGGGGAGACCAAGCAAAGGAACTTCACAACCTCGAGGTTCCAGAGTTCCGGGGAACTGAAAAAAGGCTAAGGAAGGAACTTTGAAACCTCGGGGTTCCGAAGTTCTGGAGAAGAGGGAAAGGCAGTAAGGAAGGGACTTTAGAACCTTGGGGTTTCAGAGAATAGAGAAGGACAAAAATGAAGGGTGAGACTTAGCAAAGGAACTTCGGAACCTCGGGGTTCCAAAGTTCCAGGAAAAGAAAAAGGGCAAGGGAAAGGAACTTCGGAACCTTGGGGATCCAAAGTTCCAGAAAACTAAAAAAAAAAGGGGCTAAGGAAAGGGAGGAACTTCAGGACCTCAGGGTTTGGGAGTTCTAGAGAAAAGAAAGGGAATGATAAGGAAGGGACTTCAGAACCTCAGGGTTCCAAAGTTCTGTAGAAGGGAAGAAGGCAAGGAGGGAACTTCAGAACCTTGGGGTTCCAGAGTTCCGAAGAAGAGAGACAAGAGACTTAGGAAAAAAACTTTGAAACCTCAGGGTTCTAGAGTTCCAGGGAATTGAAGAGAAGGAGGAAAGGAAAGGAACTTGAGAACCTTGAGGTTCCAGAGTTCCAGGGAAGAGAGAAGGAGGCTTAGCAACTTGGGAACTTTGGGGTCCCGAAGTTCCGGGTTTGAGGACTAAGGAACTTCCTCTAGACAAGACAACACTTCACACTTCATAATTTCATTGCTTTTCTCCTCGATCAACCGGGGCAGCACTAGTCCATGGAACATATCTCTGATCGGTTCTCACTAATGGACCAAGGGTGTCATAAAATGACAACAGTTAATATGATAACTAAAGAATTTCTTTATACTTTGCAATTGCATCTAGTAATATATGATGATCTAGTGATGTGGTAGTTAAATTTTTTGATGGCTTCTCTTGTCCTGCTATTGGTTCTATCACACTTCCTATATATGTTGGCACTAAATGCTTAGATGTTAAATTTTCTATCATTCCTACATCCGATCAATTTCATGTGAATTTGGGACATCCTTGACTCTCTTCCATGAAAGCAATCGCTTCAACTGTTCATAAGTGTTTAAAATTTCCTCATAATGATGAAATCATAACTGTTAATCATAACATATATCAACCTACAGTGAGGCATGGAGATGTTTGTCTTGATTATTTTTGGTCCGAATAATTTCAACCTCTTCAACCTAGAAGTGATACTCTCTTTAAATCATATAAAAAATGGGAAAATGAGATGATTTTATCCTTGAGTAAACCTAGAAATCCAACACTTAGCATTCCTCTTGATGATCATATACATCTTCTTGAGGATAAGATTATTCTTCCTCTGAAGGAAAGAAATAATATTCTTCCCAAAGAGACATCTATTTCTTCTCCTGGGGATAAGACTATCTTTCCTCCTAAGGAAAGTGATATTATTCTTCCTAAAGATATTCCTAAAGAAAAATCTATTCCTTCTCCTATGGATGAGTCCACTCTTCCTCCCAAGGATTGAAATTCTCCTCCTCCCAAATGTCAAGCTCTTCCTCCTAAGCCTCAACCCAAGGAGAAACATAGCATTCCTTCTAAAGGTAGACCTATTCCTCCCCCTCATGATGGACCTGGTCTCCTTCCTACACCTCTCATTCCTCCTTTATATGGTGTGGTTTCGTCTCCTACATCTTACAAAAAGAAGCAATTGACCTCTCCTACTTTTTGACCTAAAAGACCTCAACCCATTCATCCTTCCTTAAAAGAAGAGAACAATCCCATACCTAATGAACCTAAACCTTCACAACCTTCAACCAAAACCAAACGAAACCATTGTGCGAGAGAATGCCGACAAAGATATCATGCTAGAGCTCATGAACTTGCTTCCCAAACCATTTCTTCTCCTAAAACACCTATTGTTGATATAATTCCATTTTATCCTAATGAGGATGTTCAACCTAATTCTCCAAGATGCAAAATACTTAAGATAAAGTATGGTTCAAGTTCTATTCTTATTAAAGCTCCTATTTTTATTAATCTTGATGAAGAAATAGGTGAGAATGTTGTTAATGATGAATTAGTATACCCCCCTATTTTGGACTCATTCAGTTTCTCCACTTCTTCGACTAGGGCATCCATGTCTGCTTCATTAGAAGAGTTGTTTTTAGTAATTTCCAGCATTTGCTCAACAAGTTCTCTTCTTTAGGCTAAAGAGGCTTTATACTTGACCTTAAGTTCATCATAGGCTCTCTCAGATTCAACCAGATGGTGAGTGAGTTCCCTCATGCTATATTCTTCCATATCTCCTTCAAATGGTTAGACTTAAAGAAAGGTTGGCTCTGATACCAATTGATGAATACTAAAAGGGGGGGCAGGTGGGGGGGGGGGGGGGTTTGAATTAGTATACCCAAAAACCTTACCAAACACTTAAGCAATTTTATTGCAGACCAGTATAGCCCTTTAACCAACAAACTGGCTAACGCACAAACAAGCCAAATAGCAATTGATGAATACTAAGAGGGGGGGGGGGGTGAATTAGTATAACCGACCTGCACTCAAAAGATCTATGCCCAAACTTGTTGCATGCATAACAATGACCATTAAATCTACCAGTTCTAGCCTTGTGGTCATACACATTGTTTTGCATGTAAGGGAAATTATTATAAGTCTTGCTCCTACATACATTGGCAGTATGTCCTTCCTTATGATAGTTAAAGCATACGGGTTTGAACTTTGACTTTCCTTTTCTTTTGTTGTTGTTCTCAGGTACTGGTTGCTCTTTTGGTGCATCAATCTTGGTTCCAGAGGATTCACCTTACTCATTTGCGGAGAAACCAAGTCTAGTGGTATTCCTTGATGACTTCATTGATTCCAGCTATTGGTCCAATTTTGTAGAGCTCTGGTTGAACTTTGCAAGTATCTCCTTCGTTTCAGCAAGTTCTTTGGAAAGAGCTTCATTGGTATTCATTAGGGTTTCATTCTAAGAAATGGTTGCATTGAGTTTTTCTTGCATTTCTTCTTTCTCTTTCTTACCCTCTTGCAGATAAGCGGTAATGGTACCAACTTCTTGATTCAACTTAAAGATCTTGTGCTCCTTGTCCTTCACTAGATCCTCAACTTTTCTTCGGTTTTCCAGTTCCTAACTCATCCTAATGGCTAGTCCTTCCAGCTCCCTCCTTAGGTTAGTTTTGGACTCATTCAGTTTCTCCACTTCTCCGACTAGGGTATCCATGTCTGCTTCATTAGAAGAATCATTTTCAGTAATTTCCAGCATTTGCTCAGCAAGTTCTCTTCTTTTGGCTAAAGAGGCTTTATACTTGACCTTAAGTTCATCATAGGCTCTCTCAGATTCAGCCAGACAGTGAGTGAGTTCCCTCATGTTGTATTCCCCCATATCTCCTTTCAAGTGGTTAGACTTAAAGAAAGGTTAGCTCTGACATCAATTGATGAATACTAAGAGGGGGGGTGAATTAGTATACCCAAAAACCTTACCAAACACTTAAGAAATTTTATTGTAGACTGGTATAGCCCTTTAAATAGCAAATCAGTTAACACACAAATAAGCCAAATAGAAAATAAAGCATTCACCCAAAATAACACAATCACCATAACACAAGATATTTTGACATGGAAACCCAAATGGGAAAAACCACGGTGAGTAAAACTCACAAGTCCACTATCTGCAGAATAGCAACTAGACTGATTAAGGTCAACCCGGTTAAGGCCTTACAATGTTCTTCATCAGAACAGATCCTATTAGGAATCTTGATCTCTGTTAGGAGATAAGTCCTGTTAAAGGATTTCAGATCCACAACTGTGAACCACCTTATTAGAGGATTTAGAACAGGCTTAATTGAGCCTACCCGGTTAAAGGTTTTTGACTTGTCGAAGAGAATAGTAATCAACAAGTAAGTGATCTACAAAGTAGCACAAAATACTTAGTTAGATCCTTGATTGCTCTTTGTCAATGCATTGCAACATTACTTTAGTCTTCTTTTCTTCGCACATTCAATCTCTGTCACAAGATACTTTTGCAAAGACCTAATCTTCTTACACAAAATGCTTCACACAACACACTCAAAACCCTAGACATGATGTCCTCATATAGGAATATGATTTCATGTCGGTCCAATGAGATTTGATTACAATTTCCTAGGTACAATGCATCTAGACATAATTATAACATGACACAGAATCACCGCATCGGTGTCGGTGGATGATAACTCATCACACTTTACAAGTTTGCCAGTTCACAAAACCAAGTATACCAATTACCGGTTTACAAACAAAGACTGGTAAACTGGAACATAGTGTTCTGTACTTAAAAACATTGGCTGCTGCTTAGGGTCCTCATACCGCTTGACGTCCTCGGTCATGCTTTGACTGGTAAGCTCCTTCTACAAACATCGATAGTATTCAACAAACAAAGAGTATACATACATTGGCATATAATATTGGTTTGAACAATACATCACATACTACTGGTTGAGAATAACTCATACAACAAATAAGTGTGTGTCCATCAATGACAATCACTACTAAGTACAAACATCATCAAAATGCCAACAGATCCTAATCTTTTTGATGATGAATATGAATATGTTGATGTTGACAATGATCTATCTAAACAATTTTTAAAAGCATCAATCCTAGCTCCTAGTAACAAACAAAGTGATCCATCATTAGAGCATGATCCTTGTTTGGAACTTGTGATAGATTTATCTATTGTGCTCAATGTGGCTCCTGTTGTGTGTTGTCCACCTTCAGGAAACAATGATGAGCAAGATCGAGGGTAGATGATGTGCTTGATTAGCTTCATTAGCACAGTAGATTCTCTCTCTCTCATCTCTTGCTTGTTTGTGACCTTCTTCTATTTGTCTCTCCATTCTTCTATTTGTCTCTCCATTCTTCTATTTGTTGTCCCTAGTGTTGTCTACTTGAGGATGATGCAAAGCATTCAGATCTCTTTTGGTCTCTCCCATGTTGACTCAAAAGACACATGTGTTCCCTTCTTCCATTGTGGTTTCCTTTCTTTGGGGGATGAGGACAATTCTATGCATATATATATACATGATAGACATGAGTTATCATAAAAAGCATACTGACTCCAAAGCTAGATGAAACCATCTCATGTTTTGTGTTTTGTGTTCATTATCCTTTATTTGTCCTCTCTTGGGGGCTAAATTATTGTGATAATGTGCCTGTCTTTTTGGGATGTATCCTACCTTAAAGCAATTTCTCTCGATAAGATGTACACAATCGCTTTAATATGGGGGCATATACTCCTCTCAATGATTCTCTCTCTTGCATATCTTGATACTTAGAGTTGCTTAGCTTTTTCTTTGTAACTTTTTGTATTTTTCTTTTCATGACTCATAGTAAGGGAACCTTACTAGCTATAGTCATGGTTCTCTCTTTCTCTCTCTCATGATCTTCCCTTTTACCTTTTCATTGAAGTTGTGAGATTCTAAAGTCCACTAGGGGCTTGGTGTATCTTTCCTCCTTGAGAACTTGGTGAAAGTCTTTCAATCTGAACCCTTTGTACTTTACCGAGAGTGATTGACTTCATACTCCTGCTAAAGTGGGGGCTAAATGTAAAGTCCTAAAATTGCACCCCTTGCAATTTTTTACCACATTTGGGTCTTCACCTTATTGTTTGTGCCCCTCAGCCTAATTGAAGACCTAATTATGCTCATACACATCACAAGCACCAATTTTTTTGACTTTTCACTTGTTTAACACTTGATCCTAGCCCCAAAATAGGGTAGGACCAGGGTGTAGCACCCTGGTCCTCACTAGAACTAGGGTGCTACACCCTGGTCCCCCTCATTTTTGGCCCAATTTGAACCCTCTTCCCCATTTCAAATTTGAGCGGGATTTCTTTCTCCGTGTCAGCTCATGTTAGAAAATCAGTCAATTAATGTGACAAACAAGTATATAAAGAGGACTTCCCCTCTCATTTGAATATCCACAAGAATTGAGAAGCATTCAAGAGAAATTGAGCATTTTCAGTCATCCTTCAAGCCTTGGAGCAACAATAAAGTCAAGGATCAAGCATTGAAGTGGAGATCTACATCCTATTTCATGAAACCCTAATTTCGTGTGGAGGCAATCAAAACTTCACAAGGAGGTATAATCATTTCAATTTCAGTCATGATTCAACATCTCCCTCAAAAGGAGAAAATTTCCTTTCAGTCATTTCAATTGCACTTATCTCAATTTCATGGTTAATTCCAAAACTGGGGTTTGACCGAAGGCAAGCCCTATTCCCAACCCATTTCCCTTTCTTTTTGTGTGCGGGAAATAGGTGCGTAGCTGTACTTCTAGAAATAAGGTTCAGACATGTAGACAAAACAACTCTTTTTGACATGCAAAAAATTCGGATGACCAAGAGGTAGCACCACAGTCCCTACTTTTTTAGGGCATTTTCACGGGGCAGATCTAAATCAACTCATATTTATCAGATTTAGGTGCACAACTGAATCCCAAACTTGTAGCTCAGTATTTTCTCAGTTTTGTCTTTAATTTCAACACTTTACCCTAAATCAACATTTCAACTTACAAAAGCAGAAAAAACACATCATAATCAATCAATCCACTTAGTATTCAGTCCTTATTTGATTTGTGATTGAATCTAGTCGACTCCTCCCCTCTTTTGAATGTAAAGGTCATCTCCCCATCCAAGCGAAAATTGATTTGGTGATTTCTCCTTCTATGTTGCAAATTGCCAAATCAAAATTTCCCCTTTACATACACACACACACACACACACACACACACACACACACACACACACACACACACACACACACACACATATATAACAATGTGCATGTGTGTGCATGTGCATGCATATTATTGACAATATAATGTTGGCTTGAGAGACCCTTGAATGGGCCCAATAATTTGGTCAAAGTGTTTTGTTAGTCAAGTTATATTTTGATAAGTTCTATGACAAGATTAGTTTGGAATTTATTCTCAAAATGCTACATTATTTGGGTTTTGGGCCTAAATTACAAAAGGATGTTCATATGTTATTCCAAGATGCCAATGTTCATCTTGTTTTTTATATTAAAAGCAGCCAAAACGAGGGGGCTGACCCAGGATAAGAACAAAGAAACAATGGCAAGCCAACTGTCAGCAGATCATCAACAAAATTACATCCCTCTTACTTTCCTCTATCAAAAACCATGGTCATTCTATGTAAGTTCAACAGAAATATAAAAGTCTTAATAAACATTTTAAATATTTGCCATGCAGGGCAACAAGTAGATAAGTTCAAATATAAACATAAATTAAAACTATCAGCCAAGACGCTACTAGGGCTGAACAAAAAAATGGACATCCAAGACATAGAAACAAACTATTTTTTTTCCATGGCTCCTCCTGGGGAGGAGCTTCCTAGCCCATTCCTTGGTGAGGACTTTTAAAAGGGCCCTGTAGTCATCGTCGTCCTTTCTTTTTCCTTTGGTAGCACTTTCTTGTAGAAGGCACAAAGTGGTCATTGAGCAATGCATCATGTTCAAAGTGAACTTGGAGATGTCTTGTAGCTTGTTTTCCATGGCCTCCATTCTGCTGGCGATTTCTTGCACATTATCAAATAATCCCTCCACTTTCTTACCCAACTTCGCCAGGTTGTCGTCTTCTTCCTCCTTTATGCTGCTTACTTTCGCTACCACCATCATCTTCTCGAACCTAAGAGTCGGGGAGGGAGAATTTGTCTGGGATTTGGGGCCTGCCTCCAGACTCATAGAATTTTTAGGGCTTTCAGAGGCATGGGTGGAGTTAACAAAGTGGGGGGTCGAGGTAGACTGAAACAAGGCCACATTCTCAAAGGGGATGGAATTCCCAATTTCATGGGAAGAGGAGGGGTCTCTTAGCGATTTTTCAAGGGGTTTGGAGGCCAGTCTCACAAAATAATGAAGGGTGTTGGCCTCATCTATAATTTCCAAATCAGAATCAATCTCTTGGATTCTAACTTTCTTAGGGATTCTAACATCCTCAGGAGGGTGCTTTTTGTTTTTCTTACTGCAGGAACCAATTTTAGGTAGTCGAGGAGGGCTTTTATCAGGTTTATCAGTAGCAATAGCTAGGGGATGATTTTCAGCCACATTCTAGATGGAGATAGTGCAGGGTGGGCAAAGGGCCAGGTTGAAGTTGTAGAGACGAAGGATGAGGCCTTGGTGCAGGATGGGGAAGTATTTTCCTTTTTTCTTTGCCTCAACAATATCCTTAACATTTGAATCCAGTGAATGAAGTAGGAAAAACGGCATGGAGATGTGATCTTTGTTTCTAAGGTGGTTAAGGAACGAGAGGTGGTAATAGTAAAAGATTTCATACCTTCCTTCCAATGTGAAGTATTTCATAATGACATAGCAGACCTCGTCCCACGGAGGTGGAAGCTCCTCCCAGTTGAAGCCACCCGCCCTCTTCACCGGGTTCTCACCTTCATGAAAAAACTGGTTCAGGGTGGTGGTATCCAAAATGCGGCTTTGTTTCTTCCATTTCCTTCCCTCCATAGATAGTCCCGTCCCTTGGGCAATTACTTCTTCATTTATTTTGAAGGAGATACCCCCCATGGTAACCCTTCTATCCTCCCAGGAAGCCACAAACTGCTTAGACAATCTCTCATTATTCCCTTTCATGCTTTCCATAAATTTGTCAATCCCACCTTTCGAATAGACAAACCACACCGCCTGCTTAGCTTTAAAATTGTTAGTTTTATCGGGTTTCAGTCTTAGCCATGGTCGTTTCTTCCAGCTTAGTAGAGCAAAAGAGAAACAGGGTAGCAAAACACACAAAGCCGAACCAGAGAAAAGGCAATGTTATGATAAAAACTTAGCCAATTTTGAGCTAAAATCATGCAATAAATGGTGCAATTATTGCAAATTGTGCTTAAGTATATTTTGCATTCATGAAATCTACTATACTCGTGCGAACCCTCAATCCAGCCAATGTGATTTGATCTATCCTAGCTATCGCCTTTATCGCCGCCAATAAACTTCATCTGGATGATAATTAGGAAATTACCATTCCCAATATCAGTACTTTCATCATTATTAAACCCCTTTTGAAGGTAATGACAAGGCCATCCGTAGCTACGTGGCAGACCCAACCTATGAAGGGCAGGTTTCCCGTCTAAATTCAAAATTTGAAAATTGGCTCTCTTCATCTGGTAATAGTTATATGAGTTTATCATTGGACTTGGTTTTTTAGTCTCCAAGATCACCTTGGTGATTATTGGCAGCAAATTGGGGTTACTCTAGCATCATAAGTCATTTTGCAACCTTCCCATCACCGCCATAGAGTTTGCAACAACATTCGCTTCTCTGAAAATATGGCGGATGGTGAAGCCATCAAGGTTAGCTAGAAGCATCCTAGCATCCCTTAAAATGTGATGTAGAGCATCCACACCCACACACAAGCCCTACACCTTTTAGGAATCTACTTCACATTGTTGAGGTTTCACAATGATTAAACACTTCCCCTTATGAAGGTTTTCCATAATATTTAATAAAACTCCACACATATTGCTCTTGCCTATGGACTCAATCATACCTTCTAGACCAACTAGGATAGGTTTATTGGTATTGAGGAAAGATCCTTGAGACTTCCACACACCCTCTCAACACTCCTACCAACCCTTAATTATAAAACACCATGTTCTCTGACCCAACCCTCAACATGTACAAAAGGTTACTGTTAAACAAGAACTCACTGGCCTCTTTGACACACACTCACTCAGAGATGAATAAATTTTTTAATTGAACATATTTTGCAGATCTCTTCAGTGGGACTCTAGAAAACTTGGGTATGCAGAACATATCAAAAAATAAGAAAGATCCAATGGTTAAATATTGAGATATTAACCCCATATCAGGACTATATTTTTCTTATGACAGTCAAACCTTCCTGAGGCAAGTTTTCAGTCACTTTCATGCCTCAAACCACGTGCAAACCTATCATGGAATCCTACAAAAATAATGGAATGATAATTTACATAATATTACATATTTCCACCAATTTGTGTGGCTTGATCAACCAGGAACAAAAAGATATAGCATTATCTTTGTCTCGGTTTGCTCCAGTTCTGGGTTTTGACAATTTTGAGAGAACTTATTGTATCTTTGCCAAAACAATACCAAATGACATGAAACCTGAAGGAAATGAGAGGTAATGTACTATTCTTAAACCCTCAAACCACGTTAATGAACCTTTAATGCATAGCAATGGTGGAAACTAACAAATTGCAGACTGAATGTGAGGAAAGTTCAAGAAAAACACAAAATGTGCAAGGAAACCACTTACTATTATTGCCAAAAAATTCAATTCTGAGAATTACATCTTTTTGAGGAGTGTTTTCATCATATTTATATAATTATAAGGATTCCCAACTGACCAACCTACTATAACCACCCAAAACCAACCTTTTTGCAAATGTTGTCAAGCAACTTTGAAAAGTTGCATTGACATCATTTCTTGCTTTTTGACAACTTTTGGTTTATTGTACTTCTTGATCATCCAATACCCCAAACAAGTTAAATAACATGTTTTAACATTAAAAATGACACAAAATACTCCCCACAACCTTGATATTTCCATTTTGACTTGTTTTGACCACTAGGCTCTATGTGAGCAATTTGACAATTTTCAGGACATATGACTCAACTGACTCAACCTTTACATTTTATTGAAACTATTGGCCTTATTACATCATGTTGGGTCTAAATAGACCTTATTTTAACAAAAACAAACAAACTAAATCATGCCCCACATATGGGCCCTTGAAGGGATGAGGTGCTCCTGCACCATACTCCCCTTGGAAAAGAACTCATGCCCCATGAGTATCCATCATGAAAGGGACCTTGAATCATTTGATATCTTGCAACAAAAAAGGATAAGAACCTGCAATCCAATTCACATAATAAGGATCAGAAAAGAACCTTCCCATTGGTGGGCAACCAGTATATGCATGTGTAGAAACTTGAACCAGTTGGCTTGGTTCATGTGGCTTCTCTAGAACACTCTGATTTGGATCAGTTTTCATAATAGGTGTACTGATTTGAGTGGGCTTAGCAGGACACCAAATAGAACCAATCATTACCCCTACACTATCCTCATGTTCCACCTTCTCTTGTGTAGGTTTTGTTTCAATTTTCTTGGCTTGAACCAATACCTTCTTACCAAATATCACAATCTTACCTTTACCCTTAACATCCTCACTCATGGGCAACAATGTATATTGTACTCCATTCTTCTCAAGAGTATAAGTGTTCTCCCTACTATTGTAGAGTGTACGGTTGTCATATTGCCATGGTCTACCAAGTAAGATATGGCTACACTCCATGGGTAAAACATCACATAGAACACTTTCCTTGTATTCACCAATATGAAAATCAACTCTTGCCTACTCTTTAACCAACAAACTAATATCATCATTAACCCAAGATACTTTATATGGATTCTTATGAGGTACCCTCTCTAATTGCAATTTCTCAACCATATTATCACTTGAACCTGAATCAACAACCAAAGTACAAACTTTACCTTTGCACTTACACTTTGTCGTAAAGAGATTTCTCCTTTGAATGGGTTCATGTCGCGTTGATGTCTTCAACAGGGACTTCTTCATCATCAAACACTCACCAACTTCTCCAGTACACACAATTGCCTTTGGACTATCCCTAACCTCTTCCTCTTGAGCATATGCAACCCTTCTAGAGGATGATGATGATGCTGCTCTCTTCTTAGGACATTTGAAAGAAGGATGCCCATACTCATTACAGTTGAAAAAATCTCCTCAAAAATTGGTTAAAACCCTAACCAAATCTACCTATATTACCACCAAAACCACCTCTAAAATCAGAAAATGACTGCTCTTTACCTTTATCACCTTCTTCCTCATTGTCTGGTTTATGTGAAGAAAATGTACCTCTACCCCTACCATTGCTATTGCCTCTACCTCTTGCAACCTTATCTTGTCTTCTCTTCATCTTTTCTTCCACCTTGAGAGCTAATTGATAACATTCCTTGACATTACTGGGGTTAGCCACAACCAACTCATCTTGAATATTAAATCTCAAACCTCCTAGGTATCTAGCAACCTTAACAACTTCATCTTCTTCTCTACCAGACCTTATACTCAACTTTAAAAATTCACCAGTATATGCCTTAACATCTTATTCCTTTTGCCTTAACCCTTGCAATCTCTTATACAATTGAATTTCATAGTCTTAAGGAAGGAAATTACCTTTTAGTTTAGCCACCATATGATCCCAAGAAGTAACCTTGGTCTCTCCTCTCTTTCTTCTATTAGCTTCTTCATGATCCCACCATAGGAGTGCATGTCCCTTGAGTTTTGTCTTTGCCAATCTGACCTTTTGTTCATCAGGTACACCTTCTCCATCAAAATAAGCATCCATTGCTACTATCTAATCCAAAAGTTCTTCCTCTTTCAAACTACAATCATACATTGGTATATCACCCCTTACCTTGTACTTGTCTCCTTTTACTGCCTTAAGAAGTCTGAGTGTTCTTTGTTCTTCAGGGTCTATCTACTCTTCAGTTTCTTCCTTTGCCTCATGGAACTCTTCATCTCCTTCCTCTTCTTCACTAACATCCCCTACATCAACATTTCTTCTCTGACTAGTCTCCAAGGCTTCAAGCCTTGCTAAGAGGGCATTATAGGACTCTTGTAACCTTGTGTTCTTCTCCTTCAATTCTTGGATCTCCCTTGTTGTACCTGCATTCTTCGGAGGCATCTTGTCTCACTCGCTTCAACCTTCAATAAGAACTACTCCCTTGCTCTAATACCAATCTGATGCAAAGCATCCAAACCCACACACACAAGCCCTACACCTTTTAGGAATCTACTTCACATTTTTGAGGTTTCACAATGATTAAACACTTCCCCTTGTGAAGGTTTTCCATAATATTTAATAAAACTCCACACATATTGCTCTTGCCTATGAACTCAATCATACCTTCTAGACCAACTAGGATAGGTTTCTTGGCATTAAGGACAGAGCCTTGAGACTTCCACACACCCTCTCAACACTCCTACCAACCCTTAATTATCAAACACCATGTACTCTGACCCAACCCTCAACATGTACAAAAGGTTACTGTTAAACAAGAACTTGCTGGCCTCTTTGACACATGCTCACTCAAAGATGAATAACTTTTTCAATTGGACATATTTTGTAGATCGCTCCAGTGGGACTTTAGAAAACTTGGGTATGAAGAACATATCAAAAAATAAGAAAGATCCAACTGTTAAATATTGAGATATTGACCCCGTATCGGGACTGTATTTTTCTTATGACAGTCAAACCTTCCTGAGGCAAGTTTTCAGTCACTTTCATGCCTCAAACCATGTGCAAACCTATCATGGAACCTTGCAACAATAATGGAATGATAATTTACATAATACTACATATTTCCACCAATTTGTGTGGCTTTATCAACCAGGAACAAAAAGATATAGCATTATCTTTGTCTCGGTTTGCCCCTGTTTTGGGTTTTGACAATTTTGAGAGAACTTATTGTATCTTTGCCAAAACAATACCAAATGACATGAAACCTAAAGGAAATAAGAGGTAATATACTGTTCTTAAACCCTCAAACCACGTTAATGAACCTTTAATGCATAGCAATGGTGAAAACTAACAAATTGTAGATTGAATGTGAGGAAAGTTCAGGAAAAACATAAAATGTGCAAGGAAACCACTTACTATTATTGCCAAAAACTTCAATTCTGAGAATTACATCTTTTTGAGGAGTTTTTTCACCATATTTATAGAATTATAAGGATTCCCAACTGACCAACCAACTATAACCACCCAAAACCAACCTTTTTGCAAATGTTGTCAAGCAACTTTGAAAAGTTGCATTGACATCATTTCTTGCTTTTTGACAACTTTTGGTTTATTATACTTCTTGATCATCCAATACCCCAAACAATTTAAATAACATGTTCTAACATTAAAAATGACACAAAATACTCCCCACAACCTTGATATTGCCATTTTGACTTGTTTTGACCACTAGGCCCTATGTGAGCAATTTGACAATTTTCAGGACATATGACTCAACTGACTCAACCATTACCTTTTATTGGAACTATTGGCCTTATTACATCATTTTGGGTCTAAATAGACCTTATTTGAACAAAACAAAAACAAACTAAATCATGCCCACATATGGGCCCTTGAAGGGATGAGGTGCTTCTGCACCAAAATGGAATCCACTTTCCACTTGGCAACAGATCTACTACTCATCGCTTCCACAATGATATGTGAGTCACCTTCAATTTCCAGCTGTTTAATACCAATGGATGTGGAAAATCTCAGACCCCATAGGAGTGCCATACCCTCGACCTGAGTGACGACATGGTTCTTTAGGTTGCCCGCGTATGCTGCAAAAGTGTTCCCCAAGTGGTCACAGATGGCTCCACCACCAGCTTGGCAGGCATTTTGGGCAGACCCATCAAAGTTTAGTTTGTACCAATGGGGTTTTGGGGCTAACCATTTGGTCTTTTTCCTTTTTATTTTTGCATTGTTGTTGAAGACTTCAAACTCTGGTGGGAGCTTCCAAAGTTCAACAATTTTTTTCTCCATCGAATTAGGAGGATTGGGGAGGGTTTTCTACTTAGTCACATATATATTATCTAAAATCATTTTGAGGAAATTGTAGAAGACTCTATCTTGGGGGGGGTTCAGTATCTCTGAAAATTCTGTTGTTCCTTTCTTTCCAGACCCCCCAATAGATGTGCGACAAGATCTGCCTCCATAATTGGAGGATCAGGGGGTGGTGGGAGTCCATCCAGTAACAAACTAATTAATGCTATTCTGAAAAACCCATTGCAGACCACATTTTTCAAGAGTACTAGACCACAAGTGTCCAGTAAAGTGGCAGTGGATGAAAAGATGATCGATTATTTCCTCTTCAACTTTACATAGAATGCCTCTATTGGAAAGTTGGAAACCCCTCCTTTTTAGATTGTCCCGAGTTAATATTTTTCCATGCATTAGGGACCACCAAAAGAAGTTGACTTTAGGGATCAGTTGTGAGTTCTATATCTTCCTCCAACACTCAACATCGCCAGTGGGTCTCAGGAGCAATGGGTAACAGGTTGGGCTGATTAGAGAAGATCTAGGCAAAGTTCTTCCATCTTCCTTTTCCCAATTCCATATAATCGGCAATGTATTCCCCTAGGTTCTCCTTTGGGTGATACATAAATTGGCGGAATCGAGTGTCTGCCAGAGGTTTGTCATCCAACCAAGAGTCTTCCTAGAACCTAATCTTTCTACCATTTCCAATCTGCCATTTCAGACCTTCTCTGATAACTAATCTGCATTTCAGCATGTTATTCCATAGTTTAGACCCTTGAGGAAGGTCTCCCATATTCAAGTTACAATAGAATTGCTCCCTTTCCAGATACTTGGCCCTAATAATGTTACACCAGTCCGCCTCACCTTTAGCTAGGGTCCAACCCACTTTTGCAATTAAAGCCTTATTCAAGGCATTTATCTTTCTGATACCAAGTCCTCTCATGGATTTGGGTAAGCAAATTGTGTCCCAATTAACCAGAGAGAGGCATCTTTTTTCCTCCATACCCGTCCATAGGAATGTTCTTTGGATCTTCTCAAGTTTTCCCCCTATAGCACCAGATAGTTTGAACAAGGAAAGGAAGTAGACCAGGATGCCCTAGAGGGAAGTCGCAAGGAGTTGAAGCTTTCCTGCACTACTAAGGAATTTCCCTTTCCAACCAACAAGTTTCTTCTATATCCACTCTAGGATAGTATTCCAGAAAGCAGGGGTAACTTCTTTAACCATGAGGGGGAGACCCAGGTAAGTCCTTAGAAGAGAAACAGTCTTACACCCCAATGTAGAGAGGATTTTAAGTTGAAGGTCATCAGAGGTGTTGAAGAAGAAGAGACTACTCTTATCATAATTGATACATTGCCCTAAAGCATTGACATAATCTGCCAGTAGATTCTTCCATAGTTTGGCCTCAATTACTGATGACATACCAAACATGAAGGTATCATCAACAAATTGTTGGATCAACTTTGAATCCCTGTAGTCTATCATTGATCATCTTATCAACCACATTCCTACTCAAAACTTCAGCGATCATGATGAAAAGATAAGGGGACAAAGGGTCTCCTTGTCGAATACCTTTTTCATCCTTAAAACATCCCCTAGGGGTCCCATTGATCAAGACTAAGAACTAGACCGTCATAACACATTCCCGAATCATATCAACAACCTTCTGATTGAAGCCTGGTTTTGAGAGAGTTTTAAATAAAAAGCACCAGTTGACTTTATCATAAGCTTTTGAAAAGTCAAGCTTGAAAGCCATACCTGGGATTCTGCTCCTGTCCATGGAGTGGATTATTTCGTGAGTGGCAATGGCAACATCCAGAATTTGGCGACCAAGAACAAAACCTTTATAGGAAGGACTGATAAACTTTGCCAGTAGGGGCTTGATTCTATTCACAAGGACCTTGGAAATTATTTTGTAGATAGAATTGAAGAGGCTTATGGGATGAAATTCCTTCATGCAATTGGGGTTTGATGACTTAGGAACAAGAGCAATGTAGGTGCTATTAAGTTTTTTTAGTAATTAACGATGTCCCAATACTCCTGGAAGAACGTCGGGGGGAAGCCATCCGGGCCTGGGGTCTTGAAAGCACCCATTGCAAAGACCGCCAAACGGACCTCCTTCGAGGAGATAGGAGCAAGGAGCTGACAGTTATCCTCCTCCCCAATGGCATTAGGGAGCTTACTCAAAAGTCTATCCTGGAGAGACACATTGTTCCTTCCAGACTTAGTATACATGCTGATGAAGAAGTCAATGGTTTTTGGCCAATTAGGGAATCTCCAGTGATCTCCTGATCCGAGTCATCCTTTAGACTTTTGATAAAGTTTCTCCTTTTATGGATGCTCATCGAGCGGTGGAAGAAGGTCGAGTTTCTATCTCCCTCTTTCAGCCACTGAATTCTGGATCTTTGTTTCCAGTAGATTTCCTCCTTAGAATGGATTTCCTTCCGATTCTTATGACATTCTTCTTCTTCAACCAACATAGAGTGAGGGGGGTCACTTGCAGCCATATTGCTCTGGAATTGTTCCAGTCTGGAGCACAACTCATTTTTCTTCTTGTAGATGTCACCAAAAGTTGCCTTATTCCAACCTTTGACTTCCCTACAGATGAGTTTCACTTTCTCAGCAATTTTGAACATAGTAGTCCCTTGGATCGAGGTAGCCCACCATCCCTTGACCAGGTCCCTGAAATCTGGGTGGGAAGCCCACATAATCTCATAGCAGAATGGGGGGGGGGGGACCCACGTAGGGTCTATCCTTCCAATGGAGCATGAGGGGGCTATGTTCAGAAGTTGTCCTTGGAAGAGTCTTAAGGTAGGAGTTGTGACCGATATCCCAGTTGGTAGAGACAAGAAATCTATCCATTCTAACTTGAATTAGATGATTGCCTTTCCTATTATTCAACCAAGTGTAGGGGACACCTTGAAGATCAAGATCAAAGAGGCTAGTGACATTAATGAGGTTAGCGAGATCTCCCATGCTATCTATAAAATCCACAAGTCCTCCACATTTCTCAAAGGGGTAGAGGGGGGTATTAAAGTCTCCTGCCAACATGTACTGAGACTTTTGGTTCACCAGGAGGAGTTCAGAGATTTCCTCCCACACTAGACACCTTCCCAATATGGAATTGGGGGCATATATATTGAACAGATGCCAATAGTGCTCACCATATTAAAAAGTAACCGCTAGGAAGTTCTAAGTGCTAACATAAATCTTACCTTGGACTTTGAAGGGGTCCCAAAGGGTAGCAATTCCCCCAGACGCCCCATAAAGCATCCACATACAAAAAGGCAACGCTTGACCAAAGTTTACCATCAATGGTTGCAAAAGTTTGGTAGGACATTTTAACCTCCTGAAGAAGACAAATATCAAGTTTCATTTCCATGATATACTGTTTTATAGCAAATTGCTTCTGGGGACTGTTAAGACCCCTTATGTTCCAGGAGAGGAACTTCATTTCTTATTTCTATTGATTCCATCAAGGGTCAGCTGTGTGCCCCTTGAAATGTCCCTTGCCATAACTTTATGTCTCAACACCCTCATCGATGATCTTGTTATCACTCCTTGACAAAATAATTTTAATTATAATAGTCCATAAGGAAAAGATGTCCTTTATTCGATCTTCCTCTATGTGCTTACAGTTGATTTGTTGGGATATATTTTTCAAAATGCTAATCATATGAGCCTTATAAAAAGGATTTCTATCCGACAAAATGAGATGGTTATCAACTCTCATTTTGTTGAGGAAAATCAAACATGGGGATATTACTAGATATCTTGGTATTCCTTTTAGTGTGGGGGTCTCTCTTTCTAATATGTGGGATTGGTTCTTAAACAAACTTAAGAATAAGTTATTTAATTAGGGCAAAAAGTGTTAGGGTTTCAAGTAGATCCGAAGCAAATATGAACTAACAATTATATGCAGATTTAAATACAAAAGATAAAGAAATAAAACAGGACATAGATAACACAAAGATTTAACGTGGTTCACCCAGAATGGGTTACGTCCACCATACACAGCCGTCCAATCTTTCTTATTATCCAGCAAAAACAGTACATCAACCTTACAATGCCTTAAGCATCCCAGCCGCTTATAACATGCATTTTTAGGGCAACAAACAAAGTCGGCCTTTTTTAGGGTTTTATTACAATGTCGGTTTTCATCAAAAAAATGGCAAAATTTTTTTTCTCGGGGGCTGCCGCCCCCGAACCCCTGCCCGGCCCCGGACCCCGGCAAGGATACGTGCTGAGTGTACAGTACTTTGCTGATCAGTCACCACATTTCAACAATCTCCCACTTGGAGACTGATCAGGCTCCACACCGAACAATCTCCCACTTGGAGACTGATACTACACGACACCACTGTACATGCAACATCCGCTGGATAAAACACTAGGACTTGACTGGTATAAATTCCACAATTATCAATCAAGAAGACCAACAAAAACTGATGAAGAAATCAGCTTCTCTTGTGGAACTGCCTTTGTGAACATATCGGTAGGATTCTCACTTGTGTGAATCTTCTCAAGCCGTAACTGACCCTCCTCCAAAATAGTCCGGATGAAGTGGTACCTGAGTTGAATGTGCTTTGTCCTTGAATGAAAAGTAGAGTTCTTTGCAAGATGAATGACACTCTGGCTATCAGTATACAATGGGCTATGCTCTTGTGTCTGACCCAATTCCTTCAGAAAACATTGCAACCAAATCATCTCTTTGCTGGCTTCTGTAGCAACAACATACTCAGCTTCAGTGGTTGAAAGTGCAACAACCTTTTGCAGCCTAGAAATCCAACTGACTGCAGTTCCCCCTATAGTAAAAACATATCCTGTAGTACTCCTTCATGAATCAATATCACCAGCCAGATCAGAGTCAACAAATCCACTTAGAGTAGCATTAGATCCTTTGAAACATAATGCCTTCGTAGTAGTTCCTTTCAAATACCAAAGAATCCATTTTACAGCATTCCAATGTTCCATACCCGGATTACTCATAAACCTACTCACAACTCCCACTGCATGTGCAATATCTGGCCTTGTGCATACCATTGCATACATTAGACTACCAACAGCTGATGAATACGGGATGTTAGACATTTTATTAACCTCTTCCTGTGCCTTTGGGCACATCTCCTTAGTCAATTTGAAATGACTAGCCAAAGGTGTACTAACTGCTTTTGCATCCTGCATGTTAAATCTTTTCAACACCTTCTTTATATACTCACTTTGGGACAAATTCAAGGTTCTATTTTTCCTGTCCCGTGTAATCCTCATACCGAGAATTTGCTTAGTTGCACCCAAATCCTTCATAGCAAATGACCTGGCTAATTTCTGTTTAAGATCATTTATATGTTGCATGTTAGACCCAGCAACAAGCATGTCATCAACATAAAGCAACAGGATAATATAACTGCCATTATCAAATCTCTTAAAATATACACAATGATCAGAATGACATCTATGATAACCGTGTTCAGCCATGAAACTATCAAATTTTAAATACCATTGTCGGGGTGCTTGCTTTAGGCCATACAGACTTTTCTTCAACCTGCACACCAAGTTCTCCTTACCTTTGACCTCATATCCCTGTGGTTGCAACATGTAAATTTCCTCCTCCAAATCTCCATGGAGAAAAGCTGTTTTGACATCTAATTGTTCAAGATGTAAATCATCTGCAGCCACAAGACTAAGTACAGTTCTAATTGAAGTCATTTTTACAACTAGAGAAAATATTTCATCATAATCTATACCCTTTTTCTGTGCAAAACCTTTTACCACAAGTCTGGCCTTATATCTTTTCTGACCTCCTTCCTCCTCCTTCAGTCGATAAACCCATTTGTTAGGCAAGGCTCTTTTTTCTGCAGGTAAAGGGACTAAGTCCCAAGTCTTATTTTTTATCAAGGAGTCCATCTCCTCTTTCATGCCTAGTTGCCACTGTTGTTTGGCATTCACCTGCATTGCTTCTTCATATTCTTCTGGTTCCCCAGAATCCGTTAATAAAATAGAATACAAAGAAGGAGAAAATCTTTCAGGGGGTCTACTTGTCCTTGTAGAACGTCTAACACTTGCAGGAGTTTGTGGGACAATCTGTTGTTGCTGAGCATCAGGTACCTGTGGCATTTCATTTTCAGGAATCTCATCCAACACCACATATTCTTGTTTCTCCTGTTCATGCTTCTTTTCCTGCATCTGTTCTTTATACATAACCTTCTCATTGAATATAACATCTCTACTTCTAATTATTTTCTTATTTTCAAAATCCCATAACCGATAGCCATATTCATCTATCCCATATCCAATGAAGGTACATTTCTGAGATTTAGCATCAAGCTTGGTTCTGTTTTCTTTATCAACATGGACAAAAGCTTCACAACCAAAAGTTTTTAGAAAAGAATAATTTACCTTTTTACCAGTCCATGCCTCCTCTGGAATACCACCATCCAAAGGGGTTGAAGGTCCTCTATTTATCAAATAGACAGTAGTATGTACAGCATCTGCCCAAAAATGTAAGGGCAATCCAGCATGTAATCTCATGCTCCTTGCACGTTCTATGATGGTCCTATTCATTCTCTCTGACACACCATTTTCCTGTGGAGTTCCCGGAACTGTCTTCTGCTTTCAAATCCCATTTAAGGAACAATAATCTTCAAATGCTTTGCTGCAATACTCACCTCCATTATCTGATCTGAGACACTTCAACTTTTTTCCTGTCTCATTCTCAACCAAAGCTTTCCATTTCTTAAAAGTTTCAAAAACATCTGATTTTTGTTTTAGGAAATATACCCATGTTTTTCTGGTTGAGTCATCAATAAAAATAACATAATAACAAGAGCCACCAAGAGATGATACCTGAGCCGGTCCCCATACATCTGAATGTACAAGCTCTAACTTCTCACTCTTCTTCTCTTTCCCAACCTTGAGAAATCTGACTCTTTTCTGTTTACCATAAACATAGTTTTCACAAAACTCTAAATCAATCTTCTTTAGTCCTGGCAACAAATTTTTAGAGTGAAGGATTTTCATCCCTTTCTCACTCATGTGCCCAAGCCTATGGTGCCACATTATCGAATCTGTTCTTGCAACATTTATTGTTGTTGTCCCTGCAGTAACTTTATCTGTAGCAGCTAAGGTAGAGTAAGTGTTACCATGTACACAGATATAATGTGCCTACCTTTGCACCTTTAGCTACTACTAATGATCCTTTAGTGACCTTCCACATACTGTCTGAGAAGGTAACTATGCAACCTTCACTACCTAGTTGCCCTGCAGAAATTAAATTTCTTCTTAAATTAGGAACATGTCTTACCTCTTGCAGAAACCAGTCATTACCATTCTGCAACTTGATCTTTATCTTTCCTTTTCCAACAATTTGACAGGGCTCATCATCACCCAAATATACCTATCCAAAACCACCTTGAACATAATCTAGAAAATATTTTCTATGAGGTGTAGCATGAAATGAAGCCCCAGAATCTATTACCCAGGAATCATTAACATTATCCAAACATAAGATTAAAGCATCTTGTAAAGTATTACTTGCAATATTAGCTTCCTTACTGTCATTTTCATTTTTGTCTCCTTCTTTGTTTTTCCGAGACCAACAGTCTTTCTTTAGATGACCAGGCTTTCCGCAGTACCAGCAATCTTTCTTTCCTCTAGATTAAGAGCGTCCTTTCTTTGACTTCCCTCGTGACTTCTCATTCCCAGGGCCTTTTCCTCTTTCCTTTGATCTTCCTCTGTTCTCCACATTCAAAACACTACCCGATGATGTTGAAGTCTCACCTGTGCTTTTCCTTCGCATTTCCTCGCTTAGTATAACACCAACAATATCATCAAATACCAAAGTATTTTTACCAGAGACAGAGTTACTTACAGCCATAACCAAGCTATTCCAGCTTTCTGGCAAAGAATATAAAATCAAGAGAGCCCTAACCTCTTCTGCAAAGGTAATTTTTACCGAAGACAATTGACTGGTAATTGTATTAAATTCATTTAAGTGCTCCGCTACAGATCCTCCCTCACTCATTTTCAAATTAAACAAACGCTTCATAAGAAATACCTTATTTGAAGCCGAGGGTTTCTCATACAACTTAGCCAATGTTGCCATCAAATCTACAGTCGTTTTTGCTTCTGTTATATTGAATGCTACAGACGACGCAAGGCACAATTGAATGGATCCCAATGCCTTTCTATCTAAAATGTCCCACTCTTCATCTGATATTGTGGTCGGTTTCTTTGCCTTTCCTTCCAATGGCCGCCACAAATCCTTTTGATACAGGTAATCCTCCATCTGCATTTTCCATAACTGATAATTCTGGCCGTTAAACTTTTCGACCTTGAATTTGGAATCCTCCATTGCTCCCACTCAAATCTGAAAGTCCTGCCAATTTACAGAAAACCTCGCTCTGATACCAATTGTTAGGGTTTCAAGCAGATCCGAAGCAAATATGAACTAACAATTATATGCAGATTTAAATACAAAAGATAAAGAAATAAAACAGGACATAGATAACACAAAGATTTAACGTGGTTCACCCAGAATGGGTTACGTCCACCATACACAGCCGTCCAATCTTTCTTATTATCCAGCAAAAACAGTACATCAACCTTACAATGCCTTAAGCATCCCAGCCGCTTATAACATGCATTTTTAGGGCAACAAACAAAGTCGGCCTTTTTTAGGGTTTTATTACAATGTCGGTTTTCATCAAAAAAACGGCAAAATTTTTTTTCTCGGCTGCCGCCCCCGAACCCCCGCTTTTCTCGGGGGCTGCCGCCCCCGAACCCCTGCCCAGGGCCCAGCCCGACCCTGGACCTCGGCGAGGATACGTGCTGAGTGTACAGTACTTTGCTGATCAGTCGCCACATTTCAACAAAAAGTTCTTATTATTGGTTGGTAAAATTCAAGTAGATAATAAAATTTTGATTGCTACCTATGTATATTATTCTTTTTGTGGGATGACAACTAAACAATGATACAAAGAATTGAACAAATTAATTAAAAAAATTATCTAGTCTAAATGGGATGGTTTAAATGTTAGATTCATTGCTTGTTCTTGGTCCCATTGCATTCAAACAAAAACTTAACGATGGTTTGATAATCATTGACCCTAAAACCCAATGATCATGGTTTGTTGCAAATTTGATTATTGGAGTTGTTAAAGGGGATGAACAATAGACAATCCTTGTTTGTAACAAATTATCCAAGTTGTGACAAATAAAAATGGCAACTAGTAAATTGGTTAGATAAAATCATTATGCCTCCTTTATTTAAAATTAAGGCGTCCTTTCCTTTATAGTCCATATGGAAAGCTTGACAACAATTTCATCAATTTATGAAGTGGAATGATTCCTCTCTATAACATGGATTCCTTTGATTCATCATCAATTTGGTGAAGTAAACTTGTTAATGATCATAACCAACTCCTTACTATTTATTTTCCTAGACATGCTCATTACTAGTATAAGAAATGTGTTCAACAATTTAAGATTTTGCATTTTAATGCTTGTGATTCATGATTGAGAATCAAATAACAAATTGGGTTGAACTTCAAGTATAACTAGTTTTTGATATTTGTGCAACCATTAGTTCCTCTTGAGCATTCTATAAAAATTCTACTCTAAGTGAATGCAATTTTTTAAAGATTGGAAATGGTTAATCTTCTACTCATTTAAATTATTTCATGTTAAACAAAATCTATTTTCAATCCCTTCCTTATTGACTAATCCTCATCTCAATCATAAATGGAAGTGTTTTAACAATCAAAAGATGAACCAAAAATGAGTGCACAAATATGAAAATCAAAAGTCAACATGGAGACACAATTGTTGTCCTAGAAAGTTTTACATCATAAACTACCTGTTGAAGATATATTAGAATGCATTATGCTCCTTTTGCTTATGTATTAAAAGTATGAAACATATCTTTTGGGATCACTCTTCTATTAAAAAATAATGAAACTTTTGGCTGTGATTCGCAAAATAATTTGATTATTGATTCAATTATACAAATTATCTTAAAGCATATTTGGAAGGCCATATGTATTGCCATGTTTTCAAGCAACTATTTTGAAGATCAAGTTAAATTGTTATAACAAATTAAAAAATCAAGTTAAACAATTTCAAAACAACAACAATCTTAACCTATATAAATTGTCTCAACTAAAATATTAATTCTTTGTTTCTTTGACTTTCCCATTTCTATGGTCATTGTAATCGCCAAGACTTTGTATTGTTAGTCTCAATCAACCTGTTTTTATTTGTACTTTTTCTTTGTTTAATTACAAGAAAAAAGAAACAGTCAAAATAAAATATATTTAGAGATAAGTTACATCACACTACTATTATCCAATAAAATAATAACTAATTAATTTCAAAACTTGAAAAAATATACATTAAAAAATTTGATAACTATTTTAATTCTAACTTGTGATAGATTCATTTATTACCAACTAATTGAACCTAAACATCATATAGAAACCAATAATATATATTATTTATATTACAATAATCAATAATCAATAATCAATAATCAATTAATTCAATTTTGATAACTGCGATTCATTTCATGTTTTGTACTTCCAAATTCCGAAACGAAAGCAATCTAAAGTACCTAAAACAGTGATGCCAGGTTACTTTCAAACTTCGTCTTTTTACAGTTACTAGGAATATTTTTGTCGACGGCAGAACTATGACTGCACCTTTAAAAATATAAAAATAATAATAAAAAAATATAATAGCAATATCTATCTCCAAAATTCAATCCTAATTTAACGTCATTGCCGATGAGATATTTACATTCACATAATAATCTGAAGAAACATTTCGTCTATATTCCAGGAGGTCTGCAGATCGAATCTTTCGGCTTTGATTCTTTCAACTAGGAGAGGGTAAGCACCTGCTACAGATTTTGCGGTTAGTACACAAACTTGTCGGAGTATATCGTCAGTCTTTCTCTCGTTTTGCTCAATTGCCGGCAAATCGCTACGTATCGTTTTCTTCCAGAATATGTCTGTTTCTAGCCATTTAAAATGCTCACGAGAAACGCAACAATAGAATTGCATACTCGATTCAGACGGGATTCCTGTTATCGGTTATGAATGCAAGTTAATAGATGGAAATTTAGACAGGATTGTTAATTAATAAGGAAATGTTTGGACTTTTGCAGGTTTGTTACGGATTCTTGTCTGAGCTATGTAAAATAACAGAAAGTTATGTCAGTTGACGGCGTTATTATTATTGTGTTTGTTAATTTTCATGAACTTGTTGCTTGAGGTTTAATTTTTCGAAATTAGGTTTTAAACCACATGCGCAGAGGCCAGTATTTTTTTATTTGAGGATAATTAGATGTTTTTCATTAGCGGCACTGGCCAAAATCCTCTAGTGAGCTTCATTATGGGAAAGAATACAGAGTAGTTGTATTTTGGTGTGGATTTATAGTTACAAGTGAAATGGCAGGAGTTCAATCCTTTGGAATTGAGTCTTTTGGCCGATGTAGGTTAAAACCTCTGCGTTTGGCAGGCCACCGAGTCAAATGGATGTGCACCAAAGACAATTTGCTTTTTCACCACTCGGCAAGATTTTCTGTAAATTAGATTCATCAATTACCAAATTACTGAGAAGTTACTTTGAAAGGTTCCGTTTATTAAAACATACACATAGCACTAGCAAATTCTTTATTTGTCCTCACAATTCCCCTACAAAACGTATATTTCTTATTTTTTAAATTGAAAAGATTCGCCAATTTCTATTCCATAAATCTTGGCCTCTTGGTCTGGATCCTGGTTGTGAGAAACACAACAGCATGCTCTTTCACGTTGTAACGGTCCAAAATGGGTTTTGGTTACAAACAAACTACACCTGAATTAATTAATTATAAATATATAATAGAGTGCACATTTCATGCTTTCAACATTTATTAGTTGCCATCTCGTATCTGATAATTCATGTTTACGAGTGAAGTTAAAAATTTCATGCAGGAAATTCTGAGGCCAGTTGCATAAATTCCTCCAGACTAGGAAAACTCTGCCGTCGATTGCAGTGAGACCTCATTAATCGGGATGTGATGTTTTCGCGTGTGGTATTGTCAAATGAAAGGAAAGTTAACTATAAGTTTCATGACGAATCGTGCATATGGGACCTCTGTCAAACCTGTCTGAGTCGGACTGCAGGGTGCACATACTCTATCCTTGCCAGATCGAAGTTGTGCCTACAAGATAGAAACATTTGATGTTAACCATCAGGTTCACTTGGATATGCTAGGAAAGACTATAGCAGAATGTTTGCTTTCTAGGGGTGAGAGGGAGAGTGCCAATTGAGCAATTTACGCTGGATCTATAGCAGGTAGTTGAGTTAAGATGTGATAAATTTGTGTGATGGTTGTGTCAGGTTATTTTGAAATATTTCCAGATTTGATTATTTGGATTCTTCATTAACCCATGGAAATCCATGAATCATATCATTGTAAGTGGGATTCTAATTTGAGGCTTAAGCAATCAGTTGAAGACGATGGAACTTTTTTCTACGGAACCGCCATCCACCCAGGTGAAATGGGTGTGATTGTGTGTAGGATATGGGCACAAAGGAACTGATGTTAACTCCCCAAGTTTAGGTGATCAAGACATATATTGCTATTATACTCCTGGTGTAGATGGATTGGCTAGGACCTGTTTGGAGCTTGGTCATGAGGCTGAAACATAAGGTGTGCACAATTCAATATATATATCTCGGGGTTATCAACAAGGCATGCTGGCTAAGTTGCGAACTTGTGACCTAAGGTACAAGTATGGTTGCACAACAAATACAGGCACATGCACATAATTAGGGTATATGTTTTTGCCATTTTGGTTGGGTGCTGAGACTTGTCTATGTAATGTATCTATACTTATAGTGCATTTTGTAACAATAAGCTCTGATACCCATTGCGCTAAGTCCAGATCTTCAGGTTTCAAATTCGATATGAAAAGACACACTGAAATAGACACAAAGTTAAAGGGTGTCAAGCATGGTTATAACAAGGTAAATGCAAAGCAAGTATATGTTAAAACTTCAAACATGGAATTTTTTTTGTACTCAAACCAGTATCACCACACACAATTTACATTAATGAGTATTGCAATACTATTAGTATACTCTTCTTTGTGTTTGGTACGGTTGGGACCATAACTCTCTGTCACAGGCATATGTACCTGCCATGGAATTGAACACTCTGATTATACTATATAAACACATGAGATTTCCACAGTCCATAGAGATCAAGTTTGCATTTTTAGTGTGATCCGAAACGTTAATGAATTAAATTTGTACTCACAGTTCAATCCATAATCTGCAAACTCTACTTCGACTATACTTTAAATAGATGATATTTCCCTTGTAGCTCTTGGTAGTTTAGAAAGTTGTGTCAAAAGCTACAATCAATCCATGTCCAAAATTGACGAGATACTGAGTGAAGTTCAGGTTTGCGTAGAGATGCATATTATTCAACTGAAATAATAGAAGCTGGTATATCGAACTACTTATTTCCTCTTAAGCATTCTATAGAAAACAAAACTTTTGTATTTTTTTTCCATTGAATTTTGAAAGGCTTCAAGAAGTTAGAAATATTTGTCCACATGAAGACACACTTCTAGTATTATTTTTTTTTCTTAATACCTAGGTGTGATGATTAAATAATAAATATTATCCTATTAAGTTGTAATTCCTTTCCTATTCAAAGAAATCATTTTTGTTTATTGAATTTGAAACGATTGGCTTGTTGGTCTGGGTTCCACATGTGTTGTATACAATTTTATCTACATAGCTGGTAACTTGCTTTTCAGGTTTACTGTTGTTGCGCATTCTGTAGAAATTGTATCCAGACTTGTAACAATTTTGTTGGTTTTTTATTATGCAGATTGGGGGTTGTATGTTTCCTGACATTGTCTGCTGAAGCATCTTCTGCTTGAATTTTAAATTATTTTTGAACATTGAGTTATTATTCCGGTGCTCTGTCCAAGACTTTTAATGCCAGAAGTTCATGGTTGGATGTCACAATCTTGCAGAGATATTGGTTAAAAAGGTATTATTTTTGCAGCCAACTCTCTGGAATCAGAAATTTTCTTTTTTGGAAATGTTGACTACTCAATAACTTGTAGAAACTGAGTGAATAACTGTTCTTTGAACCTTCACTTTACCAGACACTTGTTGACCCCCGTTTTAGTCACCGTCTTTTGGAGACGTGCTTTTTTCTTCACATTTTGCCGTTGTCTTTTCCCTTGGATTTTTTTCTAATTTTTTTTTTGGTAAACTTCATTTACTCTTTTTAGAAATGGTGGGTCACGAGAACACAAATTCTGGTTTTGCACTTCGAGCCATTCGGGTTGCTGGAGTTCTTCAGTTGCGCATGGTGCCAGAAAATCGGGACCAAATTAATCAAAGACCAGAAGACGCAATCAGAAGAGAAAGGATTGCCATGGGGAATTCCCAACCTCAAAACCATTTTGATACTGGGGATAATAGTGATGGAAGTTATGAAGGGTTTAGTATGGATGATTCTTCTGAAGAACCATTTGGTATCTTTTTAGGTGATGCACACGAAGTGGAGCATTCAAATGCAAGTATGGGCAGAAGAGAGAAAAGAGAAGACATACCTCCTCTGGAACATGAAGTTGCACATATAACAAAATTGAGTACAGCTCCAAATGGAATGCTATCCAGGGTATACGGGAAAAACCAGAAGGGCTGTATTTCAACATTTTCTATGCTTGCAGGCAGAGAAGCAAATGTGTCTGGCAGAGGGAAATTTAGTGCAGCAGATCGTTGTCATGTTGCCAGCAGATATATGCCAACTGGTGGCCCAGTTCAAGTTGAAAAGTTAAACAGTAGAGCCTATGTGGGACAATTTTCAATAGATGGCTCCCTGTTTGTGGCTGGATTTCAGGTAATTGCAAGCACTTACTACAGCTGGCTTCTACTAAAAAATCTCCATTTTAAACACTCATTTTTCCCTTTATCTCATTTCAAAGAAAGATAAAATAAAACTAAAAGAACACTAGAGTAACTGTGCTCTATAAGATTGTTGTTAGGATCCTATCTAGATGATTGTGTTGTGGTCCTATGAAACAGGACCGACATATAAGAATATACAATGTGGACAAGGGATGGAAAGTTCAGAAGAATGTGTCTGCCAGGAGCTTACGTTGGACAGTCACTGACACAGCACTTTCGCCTGATCAGCGTTATCTTGTGAGTTTGGTGAATCCTAGATCAGGCTTCTATGTGAAGTTAGTATGCTGGTTCCTGCTAAAAATATTTGAATGCAAATATATTATGCTAGTTTTAATTGTGAGCTTGTTTGGTAATTTCACAAATGCATTTTAATTCTGGACATGTAATGGCTTAGAAATTGAAGATATTCATAACTTTAGACTTCACACTCATCAACAGAATGATTTCAGTGGCAATTCTATTCTTAATGATATTCCAACTTGGCATTGAGGTGTTATCAACGGCGTTCAACATGCTGCCACATCTGAATAAAATAAACAGTGATCAGACGAACTCATGACATTCCCTTTGCCTTTTAGAATTTATACAATGTTGAGGAGACTAATAACTCTAGTTATTATTACAATGTCTAACTTGTGTAATTTGCTGCTAAATGTGTCAAAGCATTTTCTGGAATAACTTTGCTGAATCTATCGAGCTTTTGTCTGATGTTTCAAGTGAGCTTCCCCAATCATCTTTGGGGAAATCTAGTTTTGCGCTAAATTGGTTTTTGTTTTGAAGTTCTAGCAATAGGGGGCTTAAATTAGGCTGCAATTTATGCTACTTGTCAATATGTCTTGCTTATATAGGCAATCAATAAAGTTTCCTCACTGATCATAATATAATCCAAGGTTTAAATTTGCTTCTTAATTCCAATTTAGTTGATGGAGGAGTATTTTTTTTTTAGACTGCAAGAATTGGATAGCTCCCCTATAAACTGCAATTCACCTGGTAAATTTTTTTCACGTGACCGATGATTTTGGCGTGACACGCCCTCTGGTACCACGGGGACAGGGGGGAGACTGGACCTGGTGACCTCTTTCCTGCAACAGGATGCTTTAGCCAATCAAGTCAGGGCCTCCGCCTGGGTGGATGAGTATTCGAAAATATCTGAAATATTAATTGTCTGACTTCCATACATGCATTATTATGCTAATGTATCCTGTAGTTATTGTGTCTTTTATGAGTAACAAAAAGGGTAGAAACTGTCATTTTGTTTTGAAGATTCCAAAAAACATATATGGTGCAAAATTTCATGAACATACAATATTCACAACTGTTGTTATTTTTTCAGGTTTATGCTAGTATCACACCTGTTGTACATATTGTGAATGTTGGAAGCAGTGGCACTGAATCAGTAGCAAATATCACGGTATATTTTGCAGATTGACTTGCATATCATGCTCATTTCATATGGTAAAAATAATATGAACATAGGCACAAGCTCCAATTTTTTATGCTAGTATGAGCAAAAGAGTTACGATATACATAAATATTAAAATATAAATTCTTTTCTTTGACATTGATGCACTGAATGTAAATATAATGAGCATTGATCTGTGCTACTCTTTCCATAGTTTTCATATTGTAAACAAAATAATAGAAGATAATGGAGATGTTTGATGGACTGAATCTATGCAGGAAATTCATGAAGGACTTGACTTCTCCATAGATGCAACAGGAGATCACTCCTTTGGACTTTTTTCTGTTAAATTTTCAACTGATGGACGGGAACTTGTAGCTGGCAGCAGTGACAGATCTATATATGTTTATGATCTACAAGCAGACAAACTTGCTTTACAGCTAGAAGCTCACAAGGTAGTGCCCTATATTTTCAATGTGGTGATGGCTAAACATGCGTTATAACTTATTGCACTTTCAAATTTGGAAAATATAGTTAGTATTTTTTTTGCTATTGCAATGCCAAGTTTGGCTAAACATGTGTTGTGCAATAGAAAACAATATAGATACTATGTTCCCAAAGAAGCTTACACGTCATCATAACTGGATCATATACCTGGGCAGTTAAAACATCTGAATGGTCTTGATATCAGGACATAAAATCAATGGTAATATTGAATGAAGAGTTTGGAAAATTATTCTCTGCTGTTGTTTTACAAATTACTGTGAAGTATATAGAGTGCATTTTATGAATTAGTTATTTTAACATTCCTGGCAATGTCTCCATCTACATCTTACCTCCTTAAGTTAGTCCAAAAGTCTTCCTTTTTCCATATGATTCTTATCTGAAATTGTTTGATAATCTGAAATCAGCAGTATTTAATATCATAACAACTCTTCATTTATTTGGAAAGTATGCTTTTGCTTTGCTTGTGCAGGATGATGTCAATACTGTGGCCTTTGCAGATGAAACTGGTCACTTAATTTATTCTGGAAGTGATGATAAGTGCTGCAAGGTATTCTGCACAAGTGCTTCTCTCTGTGTGTTTTTCTTTATGAAATTATATCAGCCTAGCATTTGTTCTGTCTAGCTTAGGCAATAAATTTTATTGGTTTTAACTTATATTGTGTGTGTGTGTGTGTGTTTATTATAGGTTTGGGATCGCCGATGCCTTACATCTAGAGCACGACCAGCAGGGAGTCTGGTTGGGCACTTGGAAGGTATTACTTTTATCGATAGTCGTGGTGATGGGCGGTACTTTATCTCCAATGGAAAAGACCAGACAACTAAGCTCTGGGATATTCGCAAAATGTCATCTGGAAATTCTACGTATGCCATCTTCCTCTTTTTGACTGTTTTTTTATATTTTGGTGATTTAAAATAATACTGGCAAAGAAGGATTGTTTTGGAAAGGACATATGATTTGGGTAGAACCTTCAATGTAAAGTGCATTTTTTAACGGTCTGTTTTGTGACACAGAGTTCATTTCAAATATAAAAGTTTTTAGATATTTTTGCATTCAGAAATCATTCATAATGAATCTAATCTGAGTTTTTGGCAACTGGTCGATGCGTGCTATATTTTATTTTATCATGGGATCCAGGCTTTGAAGTTTTCATTTATATTGGGATTTAACCTTCCTAGAATTAACATTGGCATTGTTAATGCTAGTCAGTCGTTTTCCTAAACTTGTGCCTTTCTTTAAACTTGGTGTTTCAGAAGCAGACCCCAATTTGTAATGTCATGCAAATAGTTGAGCTGGCTACCTTTATTTTTAACAACTATCTCGTAATGAATGTGGTTTACTTAGTTTTATGGCTTAAGCTTATTTTTGTTGAAAATATTTACCTTAATTCCAGTTATTCTTAACTTTTCATTCATATTATGATTTGAGCCTTTAAAGAATTGGCATTGGTATTGTTTTTGCTGCTTAATTATTTCACTAAACTTGTGTCTGAGTAAGAATGCTTTTGGATTTGACTGTGTAAGTCTTTTTGCATCAATGTTTTGGAGCACACTCAGTGATCCAAATTGTTGATACCAAAAAGCTTGCAGAGTTGAATCCAAAAGCACTCATACTCATGTTTATGGAATGTGATAAATTCAATCCTACTGTTAAGCTTGTGCCTTTTCTTTCTGCCCAAAGAAGACCGCAAATCTTGAAATCATGCAAATAGTTAAACTTATTAGCTTTATTTTAAATAACCATATCATAAGGAATATGAATTAGTTTCAAGAGATTTCATTGAACCTATTGTATCTTAATTCAGAGTTATTCTTAGAAAAGAATCTCAAACTGGCATAAGGTGTCCATTAAAGTGTAGTTTTCTTGGAGTTTTTTTATAAACTTGAGTTCTCTTGTGAGAAGTAACTAATCTATGAAACAGTATGGATTTTCAGTATTTAATAGCCCATCCTTTCTCTTTCTTGCATATTCTTTTGATGAATTATACCATATAATATTAAAACCAACTACCAAGGCTAGATAAAACAACTAATCCTCAAAAAATTGTGGGCAGCATGGAATCTTGACCCAAAATCAAACTGGCTAAACTGTGAGATGAAGTTACAAATAACAAGTGGTCCCAAAAGGGAAACAACCACATAAGCCACAGACTCCAAAAGGAAATAGGTTCTAAGTTCCATGTTCATAATAAATTTATAAAACATAAACAAATAACAAATAAAGAAAAAAGTGCAATAAAGCCAGCGGTGGGAGGGAGGTCCCATTCATCTGGGTTACCCAACCCCATAATATGTGGGTCTTTGCTTTCTTCTACAGGCTCCTTCTCTCTTTCTTGGATATTGACTAGTGTATACAATTTAATGTGTGTGAGGAGTTGCTCTGAATTTGTACCGGTTTTAACCCCCAAGGAAGGTACTGTAGTGTTTTTATATATGTTTCTAAAGTGAATTCTATAGTTCAGTTTGTCTCACATGGTCACCATCTTCATCCACAGTGAAGCAACAAGATATCTTATAATCAATTTGAACTTTTCCTATTTACTTTTGATTGCTGCCTTTGGTGCCATATTCTAAATCCGTATTTGTATTTCTAGTCTAATAAATATTTTGCATGGACACAACATCAAAATCTTTCAAACTTCAGAATTTTGTTTGCCTACCTAAGGAGTTGATATATTCTCTTCCAAGTTGTTAGTTTGGGTACGGGTACGAGAACTGGGTAAGTGGGTGTGGGCAAATTTTTTCACCCTTGGGTATGAGGGTTTGGGTACATCCATATGTGTGTGCACATATATATATTAGTTTTTTTAAGAGAAAATGAGGAATGAGAGAGTGAAGGGAGGAAAATGATTTTTGTTTTGGGCAAAATGATGCTTTTAGGGGCATTTTAGGGTTTTTGGATGTCGAATAAAGGTCAAAAAACTCTTTTTTATTACTTTTTAGCACTTAGTGCCTTTGGGTATGCCCGATATGGTACCTTGAGCCTACGTACCCAGGTCTACCCTTGAACAAATCCATACCTAGACATACTTGGTATGGGTGCGAGATGCCTTAAGGGCATACTCGGTAACTTAGATTCTCTTTATAGAGTCTTGTCTTCATTAGCTCTTTGGTAATGTTTTGGTTCCCTTTTTTAGTGCCATAATAAGACAAACAAATAAAAAAAAAGAATGTCATTGTATGGTCTATCATGTGATCTACTTAATTCATCTTAATTTTTGAGTTATAAGAGGGATCTTATGACTTGAGGTCAATTGTCATGTTGAATCCCTTCCCTTCTTATATGTATGAGCTGTAATGAGTTGATTGATGATCTCTACCATGTGTCTTCTATGTGAGCCACACTTGCATTGGAGACCATTATCATAAAATAGATATCCCATTTTCAATTTTCTTTTTTTCTTGTATAATGTGACAATGACAATTCCATACAGTTTTAGAGAATTCATTGCTCTTATACACACACACACACACACACAAAGATATATATATATATATATATATATAGAGAGAGAGAGAGAGAGAGAGAGAGAGAGAGAGAGAGAGAGAGAGAGATATTATATCAGTATTGTCTCTTTCGGTTGCATACCGTATTTATATAGTTTTCATTTCATGCCTAAATTTTTGATGCTGTTTTCTCATTGAGTTTGTATCTGACGTGAATCATTAGTTTCATTGTCATTCACAATTGCCCTTTGTTCTTCTTTTCATAAATTGGAATGAGCATAATAGTCTACTATTGTTAACAAAGTAACGAGACTCAGACTCGGCGAGGGTGACTCGACTCGGGACTTGGCAAAGACTTGACAAAGTGAAAAACCCAAGAAATTTAGAGATTTTCAAGGATTTAAAACTTTTTTCATGCATCCTTTATTAAAACAACCTTAAAGATACAATAAAATCATCAAATAGAAGCTAATTTGATCACATACACAAGTATACATTGATCACATAAGTATAAGCACAAATTGTAGTTGAAGCAAATAGCAAATTTAGATATATAAATATTGTCAAATGCATATAAAACTTATGGAATATGAAATCCATGACATCAAATGTTCCAAACAAATATCAAAACAATAACTACAAATCTATGGCTCAGATGAGCTTGCCTCACTCCTACGAATGCATCTAAGGTAGGTCCTGGATGATGTAGTAGCCATAATCTTTGCTTGTGAAACCATGCCACCCTCACCAACATCAGTTGTTCCTCTATCTGCTTGTGTTCTATCCTCCTCCTCTGCCATGGCTACAAACTCAGCCTCTCTATCTGCTTGGTCAACCCAATCAAGGTCCTCGTCACTTAAGACATGATCCATAGCCTTAGTGATCCACTCAAATTCTATATCAACCTTCTCTAGTGTGATTGGGGTTGAGTCATGTTCTAAAACCTGTCTCTATCTAAGATAGAGGTTGTAATGAACATAGACTAGATCATTCAACCTCTCCGCAGACAGTCTATTGCACCTCTTGGAGTGCATGTGCTCAAACATACTCCAATTGAACTCACAAACTGAAGCATTGCATGGTTGGCTCAATGTGCGAATGGCTATCCTCTGAAGATTTGGTATTTTAGCACCAAACATTTGCCACCATCTATCTGAGATGAGAAAAAGAAAAAAAATCAATCTCATTTCTAACTTTAAGTTTCAAGTTTTAACATTTAATAATAATATAAAATGAGGAAAATTTTATTACAATTTTAAACTTAATTATGCACTTAAATATTTTTTTACGTCGCTGCAATTTTGTCTGATTTTCTTTGCACATTTGACAAGAAGAGAGGTCTCCTTATGCATTAGAAAAGGCCTCTATCTTGTGGACTATATGGCTGGTGTCACCAGGTGACATCCACACTATCACTCTGAAATATCCCTGCTCATAAATGACTAAATACGCAAGGAATATTGTCAAACAATATGCTGTCAACCTGCTGTGCTGATTCCCAGTCTTATAACCTGTGTGTTATGCGGTTTCTGGACTGCAGGATAACTTGCGTGTTATGCTGATGTGGTTGTCTCAGAAGTTTCAGATTGGTATGGAGGTCATCAAACACATATTTCTCATGAAAGATCAAAGACAATTATAAAAAATGCATATGCCACTAAATTATGGAGTTCCATGCCAATCTAGACACACAAACATACATCTATAGTTGCTGTCATTACGTCAAACAGTTAGCATAAATACTTCAGACAATATGGAATATGAATCCAACCTTATTTCCCCCTTTTTATTTCAAAAAGATGATCCAATAAGCCTTTACAATGACAATACCATGATCAAACACTAACATCTTAATATTCAGAAATTCTGAAGATTATTGGCAGCCATTGTAGTCTGCATACAACTGAAAATTACCAAAGCAATGATGTCAAAATGAACCTGATGTAAATCGCCTTGTTGGAGGGTTGATGAAGCAAGCAATATCATATAGATCATGTGAAAATCAGATTCACTGGTAAAAAAATTCATTCATTAACTGAGGGAAGAGATACATTTATAGGAATTACAAAATATAGGCATATAAAATACTGTAGATATTTAATATGCCAACTAACCTAGCTAACTACCTACACACTGCAAAAGGCAATTAAGATATCACCTAACTAAATACATTATTGACCATTAACAGAGTAAATAAATATTATTCTAACACCCTTCCTTAATAGTCAATCTGTCAAAAACACCAAGTTGCCCCTTGAATTTTACAAATTTATTTGGGCTCAGAGACTTGGTGAGAATATTGGTAGTTTGATTTGCTGTCGGAACATACTGCAACTGAACCCATCCGTCTTCTACCAGCTCACAGATGTAATGACAATGAAGCTCGACATGCTTGGTACGTTCATGGAAGACTGGATTTTTGGCCAGTTTGAGCACCCCTTGATTATCAGTATACAAGGGAAAAGGACCTGTCTGCGGCATCTGCATGTCAGAAAGCATCCTTCGGAGCCAAACTTCCTCACATACGGCCTTGACTGTTTCCCGGTATTCAGCTTCGGTCGAGGAAAGAGCCACAACCTGTTGCTTCTTGTTGCTCCAAGTGACGACACTAGTACCCAAATTGAATACGTACCCAGAAGTGGATTTTCTGCCATCCACTGATTCTGCCCAACCTGAGTCAGTATAAGCAATCAGCTTTGGATAGTTGCACCTTCTATACAAAATGCCATAGTTGGAAGTGCCTTTCACATATCGCAACACTCGCTTTGCTGCAATCCAATGATCAACTTTTGGGGCTGTCATGAAGCAAGAGATGTAGCTAACAACAAAACTGATGTCAGGTCTAGTGGCAGTGAGATAGATGAGGCTATCTACTAGTTGCCTGAATTCGGTCTCATCTACGGCTAATTCAATCTCATCTACGACAGGTGAATCAGACTTGGTTGATAACTTCAGCCCTTTCTCCATAGGTGTGGAAGAAGGTTTACAACCCTGCATTCGAAACTTATCCAACAAACTGCGAGCATACTTGGACTGTGAAATAAAGATACTCTCATCAGTCTGCCACACTTCGACACCTAAGCACTAATGGAGAAGCCCTGTCATGTCAAAAGCTTGGCACAAGTCCCTGTTTGATTGTGACAATCAAATGTGCTGAATTTCCAGTAATGATCAAGTCATCCACGTAGACAACAAAAAAAAGGATCTCATCACCGGAAAGTTTGATGCACAGATTAGTGTCAGAGGGATTGCTTTGAAAACCATGTTCAACCAAATACTGATCAATCTTGAAGTACCAAGCCCAAGGGGCTTGCTTCAGGCCATAGAGGGCTTTTACCAATTTGCAAACCTGATGTTCCTTACCAGGAACCTTGAAGCTCGGGGGTTGAGTCATATAAACTTCTTCCTGCAAGTCACCATTGAGGAATGCACTCTTAACATCCATCTGATGAAGTTTCCATCCAAATTGAGTTGCAATGGCGAGAAGAAGACGAATTGTACTCATCTTGGCAGTAGAAGGAAAAGTCTCCTCGTAGTCAATGCCCTCCTACTGTGTAAAACCCCGAGTAACCAATCTGGCCTTGGACTTATCCAAACTACCATCTGCATGATACTTCACTTTGTAAACCCATTTACAGCTGATAGGTTTCTTCTCAGGAGGCAGATCAGAAAGAACCCAAGTGTTATTCTTCAGAAGACAATGGTATTCTGTCTCCATAGCCTTTTCCCACTCAGGATTGCCTTTAGCCTCGGAATATGTCTGGGGCTCATGGATGCTGTGGATGTTGGCCATAAGTGCAAAGTTGACTATATTTTGCTGCTTTCTCTTTCTGTGAGTGGATCTGCCCTCAATAAGCTCATCATCATGAAGATCTCCGATAGTCTTGGCCCACCACTTAGGCCCGAGGGTAGAAGTACCAACATCTGGCATTGGAGGAACAACATCCCTTGGAGTTTTTGGAACAAAGTCATCTGGATGCGAATCTTGTGGAAAATCAGGTGCTGCTGGATCGGTAGATTCCTCATCTTCAGAGTTAGAATGCTCTGAATCCCTCCCATCATGGGAACCAAGAGGAAGACGAACACCAACATCAAGAGTCTTCACAGATTGAGTCGCAAGACTAGGAGTAGTAGAAGGCATAAATGGACCAGTAGTCTCGTCAACCACAACATCACGACTGAAAATGAGACGATCTGTCTCCACATCAATCAACCTGTAGGCCTTGTGGTTGCCGTTGTAACCAGTAAACATAAGTGTTTGGCTCTTTGAATCCACCTTAGCATGTTTGGCGTCTTGAATCCATACATGAGTGGTAGAACTGAAGACTTTCAAATTGCCCACTTTAGGCTTGCATCCTGACCAAGCTTCTTCAGGAGTCATCTTCTTAACGACATGTGTAGGTGACCGATTCAGAAGGTAGACTGCAGTTTAAACTGCTTTAGCCCAGTATTTCTTAGGAACATTGCGATGCTCTATCATAGAACGAGCCATTTCAGTAATGGTGCGATTCTTACGTTCAACTACACCATTCTGCTGAGGGGTGTAATGGCGCGTTTAATGCCATGTGTAGCATAAAATGTAGAGAAGTCATTGGAACAAAACTCCCCCCCATTATCTGACCTTAGAGTGACAATCTGAGAATCGGATTCTTTCTCAACTAAGGCCTTAAACTGCTGAAATATACTGAACACATTTGATTTATTTTTCAGAAAATACACCCACATTTTACGACTGAAATTGTCAACAAATAACAAGAAGTACCTACAACCAGTAACTAATGGAGTGTTCATTGGCCCACATACATTAGCGTGAACCAATTGAAGAACCTTGGAGGCTCGCCAAGAATCACCATCCGAGAATGGTGTGCGATGCTGCTTCCTAGCTTGACAGGCTCCACAAACTCCATGATTTTGAGGTTGGATCTCAGGTAGACCAGTAACCAAACCCTCCCAATATAACTTAGAGAGATAGTGCACGTTTAAGTGCCCATAACGCTGCTGCCAAAGTGTTCTGATGGATGTACTTCGAGCAACCAAAGCGTGCTCCTGAGAATCGCCAGAATCAGCAAGTCTATATAGACCATTATCTTCAAGTCCCATAGCGATTGTAGTACGAGTCTCCCTATCAACGATGCTATAGATGGACGAACTGAAGACCATCTAATTGAGGAGAATGCCTCATGATCTGACTGACGAAGAGGAGATTATGTTCCATGCCTAGAACATAGTAGACATCAAGAAAAATTAAATTTCTACCTCCTGAGTGAATCTGGACAGCACCCTTACTAGCAATTGTGTACTCTTCTCCTCCTTCGAAGATTACTGAATCCGAAAATGCTTCAAATTTCGTGAACCAATCCTGACGATGAGTAAAATGTCACGAAGCTCCCAAATCAATATACTAGGCAGCAGAGTACCGGATCTGCTGTTCTCTTGGCCATAAAAGCATAGAAAGTAGATTCTTTCTACTTAGAGTGTTCAACGACATTTTCTTTCTGTTGAGACCCTCCCTGCTTCTTTTGTTCAAAAGCCAAACAAATTTGACACTCTGCCTTCATGTGACCAAACTTATTACAATAATTGCACTAAACATTCTTCTTCTTCTTGCTGTCCTGAGAAGAACTAGAGCCTTTCGGCTGAGAAGATTGAGCCTTCCCTTTGTTCTTCGCAGAAGATTTGGCAAAGAACGCTTGCTCTGTGGAGGTGGAACTGGTACTACTTCCAAATTGCTGGTGCCACTGATCTTGCTGTAAAAGCTTGTTACAAAGATTGGAAAACTTCAAATCGATGTCAGGGGAAGTGATATTGAGTGTTTCGATGAAATGCTCATAAGATTTGGGCAAACTTTTCAAAGTGATGACCACCATGTCCTCTTCCTCCATTGTTCGACCAATCGCCTCAAGTTGGTCACGGATGTCCTTGATCTTGGTCAAGTGATCCTGCAGAGGTGTCCTCTCGTCCATCATAATCGAAAAAAGCATATTCTTCAGAAAGAATGCTCTGCTCTTGTTAGAGGTTTCATGGAGACTCTTCAAATCATCCCATATCTCCTTCGATGTTTTGTCGGACGATACCTGAGGTAGCTGCTCGTCTGTGACAGAGAGTTTAATGAGCATGAAAACTTCTCGGTTGCGCTTATCCCATTTGTCTTGATCTTTTCCGACAGTGGTTGGACATTGAGATTTGCCCAAAACATTTGCATCAAGACATTCGTACTAAAAAATGGTCAGCATACGCTGCTTCCAAGTGTTGTAGTTGCGGCCGATGAATTTCTGGCTACTTTCGAGCATTATATTCGTCAGAGATGCCATCACATACCTCGAGATTGAACTGGTGAAGGCACAAATTCCAAGGCACAAAAACCAGCAGATGAAAACAAAGGGTTTTTATCCAAAAATTCAGCAAGTCAGATTTTTAAGGCAGAAACTAAAACCCTAGCATGGTTTTCGAGGCAAAAATTTTTGAGTGATCCAAAACAATATGATGACAACCCAATTCAGATCTCGAAAAACCCACAACGATTCTACAACCAATTTTTTTTTTTGCCTTGAAACAAAGGGTCAAAACCTTAGGCAAAGTTGCAGAAACCCTAGGCAAAAACATCTGCAAATCTAGAAAAATCTGATGGTGACTTAGTTGAGGTTTTGAAAAACCCACCAAGAATTTGCAATCAAAATAAAATTTCGACTTGAACTGAAGGGTCAAAACCCTTGTTGAATGTGCAAAAAACCTAGGCGAAAAAAATCTGTAGACCCAAAAAAACCTAGAAAAACCCTAGGTGACAAATTTTAGATTTAAAAAAAAAAACCCTAGCCGTAGAAAAAACCTTTTTTGCGCAACAAAAAATCCTAGAAAAAAATCCGACCTGTTCAAGATACCTAGAAAATCAGATGTGAAAAACACAAACCCTTCGCATAGAAAATCCCGTCAAAAAATCGCGGGTTTTGAAGAGCCGATGCTGGAAAAAAAGCTTCGTTTTTTCCTCAGAAAAAAAACCACAAATTTGCAGAGAAGGGTTTCGTTTTTTCATGAGAAAGACTCACGAAAATCAGAAAACAAAAACCCTCAAATTTTCCTTAGAAAAAAAAAAATTCACGATTTTTAGGGCAGAAAAAAATGATCTTGAAAAGCTTTAAAAATTCCTTTCGAAATTTTAGAAGACCAAATTTTTAGTCGCTAGGCTCCGATACCATGTGAAAATCAGATTCATTGGTAAAAAAATTCATTCATTAACTAAGGGAAGAGATACATTTATAGGAATTACAAAATATAGACATATAAAGTACTGTAGATATTTAATATGCCAACTAACCCAACTAACTACCTACACACTGCAAAAGGCAATTAAGATATCACCTAACTAAATACATTATTGACCATTAACAGAGTAAATAAATATTATTCTAACAGATCAAAGCCTTCTAACTACCAAATCTTCCTTATCCAAAAATCGCCCCTGCTGCAACATACATGATCTGATAATAAATAATGACAGCAGCTAGCTCCAATTTCCTTCCCCAAAAATAATCGCCTTATCTCCCTAACTGAAATGTTGTCTTCTTTGGTGTAAATTGATTCCAAAATGATAAACTATGAGCAATTTCATGGGGTAAGGGTAGTCTGAACAATTTTATTTCAGATTAGTCTTATCTCTAAAGTGTCCTCAAATTCTCCTTCAAGCACCTCCAAAAATCATCGCCCTTCTCCTTCAAAGCTGGCACTAACTTCTAGTGTGTGATTCGATACCTCAATGAAGAGGAATGAACAAAATTGTGGAATTGGAGGTAGGAACATGATTTGTCTCAGATCTGAAATACACTTGCAAACACCACAAATCTCTCCAAATGCTCTTACAAAAATCGTTTGTCTTCCTCCACAACGCTGAAATCAAATAGTCTTCAAACTCTACGAATTTGAATGTGTCTTCAGATTTTCACCATGGATAATGCTGCAACTTGATGAGCTCCAATGTGAAAGACTGAGATGTCCTTCACTCCCAAAGCAACCCCTCAAAGGATCTCTCACCCCCTCAGTTATGCAAATCAAAGGGAGGTATCATTCCCAATGACCAACAATCTGCAAAAACCCTAGGCTCCACAAACTTCACAAAGCAAATATCAAATACTGGATCCCAAGAAGTTGAGCTAAACCTCCTTTTATACTTTTCTAACCCATCATCCAGAAGCTTCTAGAAATAATATTATTTCGCTTAAGTGACTTTATGATATTGTTTTAAATTAAGTCACTTTATTAAATTAATTAAATATAAAGTCATCTTTTAATTTTTATTTTTTTTGACAACTTTATAAATAATTAACTTAATATTATTAATTAAAATAATTAATCAAGCTATCCATAAAAAACAAATATCAATAATTTGGACAATTTAATTAATTAAATTAATTAATTAATTCTTCTTCAAAATGGGGACATTACACACTCAGTGGAGCCCATTAAGAATCTCCTCATTCGCCTTGAAATTAGAGTGGAATTGTTATACCGAATTCAAGATATAAGTGGCTGCATGGAGTGAAGATGGAGGTTCCATCTCCGATCAGTGATCTCCCAAATGGGACAATACTTACTCTCAAATCCTCCATAGATAGATCTAATGGCCTCCTTGGCCCTATCCATGCCCTCATATATGTAGCCCATTGCGGGCTTCTCGCCATCAACAACTCGTAGGAGAACTACCAAGAGTTTGATGAACTGCAAGTATTGTAAAACATTAACTTAACATAAGTAAGTGTGAATGAAAATAAGCAAATAAAAGAAAAATATGAATAAAAATTAAAACATAATGTAGAATTAAATTTTACCTTCACAATTTCTGCACAAGGTACTCAAAAACCTGGCTCATCAAAAATGCAATTTGCCACATCAATCCCTGTAGTGGTTGTAGCATAGGATGAGGAAGTCCACTCCTCACCAACAAACATATGCCTCAAAGCTGCCTTTGATCGAATCAAAGATTGTAATGTGATGAAATTAGTGGCAAATCTAGTGATGGCAGGACGAGTTAACTCCTTTGCCCCGCGTATTGCCTCATTAGACTAAGGACCCAAGCATGATTGTACACAAATTTGCAAATATTTTTGTCTGCATCCACACATGATTTGATCCATGGAAGGTTGCCAAGATCCTCCAATATGAGGTCAAGGCAATGGGTGGCACATGGAGACCAAAATACTGTTGGGTGCCTCTCCATCAGAAGTCTACTTGCAACAACACAATTTGTTTCATTGTCAGTCACCACTTGAACTACATTCTCCTCGCTCACCTTAAGTATGACTTCCTCTATAGCCTTACAAATTAATGTGGCATTTTACGAATGTGTTGAAGCATCAATTGACTTGATGAACATGGTGCCACCTAAAAAAGAAGGAAAATCAATGATTCAATAAATCATAAATTAAAAATATTAATCACTAAATCAAATTCAAATTATTTAATGCATTGAGGGAAGTACAATGATCAATCACTTGCAAAAGAAACAACAAAATTTTGTAGCATCCTATTTTTTCTATTGGTCCAACCATCAATCATGATGGTGCAACCCTTCTTGCTCCATACTAAGCACTACTCCTCTATTGTGGCTTTTACATCAACCACCGTTTTTGCCAAAATTGAGCCCTTTAAGTCATCTTCACTAGGGGCTTTAAACCCCGTCCTACAAATAGTTATGACATCAACCAAGTTTTGACAATAAGGTGACCTAACACATGTCACAAATAAATTAAATAAGTATTGTATAATAGAGAGTTTAACTTTAAATTTGAATTCGGCATACATCTAAATATAAAAATTCGTGAGACAAAGAATCAAACTATAATTCTTAAAACAATCAAATAAAAAAGAATTACCTGGCTGCATGGAATGGAATGGTGCGATAGTACCAAGTCTCCAATTGCACATCTAGCTACATCATGTGCCTCCTTGTTCAAACCCATGCTCTCAAGTGACGGTTGGGCACCAGGAGTAGTGCATGGCACAAAAAATGAAACTATCCTAGATTTATGAACTCTAGGACCAATGCTAATACTCCCACTCCCACTCCCACTCCCACTCCCACTAGCACTAGCACCAGCACCAACACCAACACCAACACCAACACCAACACCAACACCAGCACCAACACTAGCATCATCACTAGCACAAACACTAACACTAGACAAAATGGAGGCATGGAAGAAGCCTTTCCAACACCACCAATGCTCGCCAACTCCTCCCTTTACCTCTTCTTCATTTCCTTTTTCATTTCAAATGTTTCTAATTGCACTTGCACCTCATTAATAGCCTCAGGTGTTGCTAGGGTGCACAATTCAACATCATGGCCGGGTATGTGGGCAAGATGGTATTTCAATCTATTTATGCCTCCATGAAATATTGTTTTACAATATTTACATTTTGCCTCTCCTTTTCTTTTGCCTGTGAAAAATTTCAACATGTTTCCAAGCTAGGTCCTTTTTAGTTGGGGTTCTAGTAGTAGACATTGTGAAAAGTATGATTTCAAAAGATCAAGGCTGTTGCAATAACACATAATTACAAAAAAATGAACATTTGTGAATTGTGATTATACTTTTATTAAACTATTACAAAAAATATGTACGGTTTGTTCCAAAACAAATAATGTAGGGTTTATTCTTTCTTTGAAAGGAAATGAATTGAAATGTTAAAAAAAACAAATATTTTGCTTAGAAAACACAAAAAAACCAATTAAAAAAAATCTTAGCTCTTGGAACAAACTTGAAATGAAACACAACCTCTTTCCGATCGTTGGTAGAAAGCTCTCGATGCACCAAATGTGATTATGAAGCTGCTTGAATGTGGTTTGTTGATGGATTTTTGGTCCACCTCCTTGCTGGTTGCCCTACAATGCATTCTTATTTTTCCTCACAACTCTATTTTCTCCTATTTTGCCAACACAATGAAATGGACTTGCTTTTAGGGTTGTAGAGATAATATACAGCAAAAAAAATCAAATTTTAACCCTTTTTTTATGTTTTTTTGTTACATTTTTGCACACTGTCACCGAGTCTAGGAGTTAGGACTTGCCTAGATTTGGGGAGTTCGCTAGTCTTTGCGAGTCTCGTCGGGACTTGCCTGAGTCTGAGTTCGGGTGCTTAGGGTCATTTGGCTCAAGACTCGCTGTCCAGGCGAGTCCTAGCAAGTTCCATTACTTTGATTGGTAATGATCGTTGTTGTTGGAAAGCAAAAATTGAAAAAATTGATTTTTTTTATTGGTGGTATGTGAACTTGATTGACGTGAAGCTAAATAGAGATGAGAATACAAGTTGGTCATGAAGGACTTCTTTGAGATTTGTCTGTCAGTGACTTTTATCTTCAATAGTCCAATGTTGTATAGGTTCTAGTGGGCCAAACTAGTTTAAAACTCAGTTTGTAACGAGTGTTTTGAGATATTCTTATTTGTTTTTGTGCTTTTTACTATCTCAACTTACATAATCACCGAGAAGAGTGACAACAAGAAGCAATTTCCAATGCATAAGACAACTTTGAATACCATTTGAGAAGAGTTAAATGAGTTACAAAGACAAAGTGATGTTAGAAGAATTGATGAGTTTCACTTGAAGAGATCATATTTATAAGTCGAAACCTATCATGAAGAGAACTCTAGAGAATAATATAAATGTTAAAAGATCCAAACCATTAGCATTAGGAGAAAAAAGAAAACAAAGACTATTGAAAATGATTAAAGAGATATTGAGAGTATTTCAGCCTCTGGATTCAATTTTGTTTGTTTTGTTGCGACTCACTTGCATCAGCATTTTGAATCACACTTTATGAATCCTCATCCATGAGGATGACTCTAGAGAGGACCATTAATGTCAAAAGATATTAACCATTAGCATAAATAAAGAAGAAAACAAAGAATATAAAAAACGATGAAAGAGAAATTGACAATATTTCAGCCTTTGGATTCAACTACATTTGTTTTCTTGCATTGACATTTTGTATCAGACTAACAATCTCAGCATGTGATCTGAAATGTTGATATGCAAAAGATATAAAGATTCATCGAGTGTTATCCAAAATGTTGATGCAAAAAAAACAAAAAACATAGTTAAATTCAAAGGCTAAAATATCATCATCTTCATATACTTGGAAAACTCATGCCTAACAAAGAGATATTATCAAAGACAAAAGGGGAACTGTTATGATGTTTTCACACATTGCTGGGGACCCCCACTTTGTTTTCCTTTCTAGGATAGTGGCAGAGTCTTTCGCTATTAACCTTTATATTGATGAGAGCCTATGATGGCAAAAGATTGAATGGAAGATGTCAAGTAAGGTCAATTTGAACAAGGTAGGTGAAGAAGTTTGAGAGGTGCATCCCACGGTTGAAATTTGGTTAGGTACATGAAAATTTCCATTGCTCCTTGGGACCTGTTGTGACCTTTTCACACATCGCCCCATTGCAAATGGGGACCCCCTGTTTTTTTAGGGTTTTGCCTTGGTGTCGCAACTGCTAAGTCCGGTCTAGTTTTTGAGAAGTCATCCAGGTCAAATAGGGAATTCATGCTCCGAATAGTGTCTAGATGTCGTCAAAGTGCTCAGAAGGCCCAAAGGATGAAAATCGCAATTAGGTCAATTCTGACACCTTCCTATTTTTAAGGAATTATGTTTTTTTAAATTTTTGGCACTTTGGGACCAATTCGGGAAGCAACTTTTTGGGCTTGTTTTTTTGGTTTTTGGTTTTTTCTACTTTTTTGAAAGTAGACCTAGGGTTAGGTCCCTTAGGTCATGGCATCAGTGCCCATGTCTTTAGAATCAAAAAATTATGTCTCCAAGTGTAAAAAGCAGGGTAAAAACTGAAGAGCACTCTAATATACTGAGAGGGGGAGATGGGGTGAATCAGTATATTATATAATTTTACTTCTTAAATCAAACTGAAATAATGATACAACTTTAATGAATTACACACCACTTATAATGAACACATGGAACACAATACTTTTTCTTGTGGAAACCCAATGAGGGAGAAAACCATGGTAGATGATTATTTAAAGATTTCTTTTACAATAACTTTAGAGGCACCAACCCCTTACTTGATTTGTGAGCACCTATCCACAGGAAGCTCCAACTCCCTAAACTGAGTTTGTAGGCTCCAACCTACAAGAAGCTCCAACTCCCTAAACTGAATTTGTAGGCTCCAACCTACAAGAGGCTTCAACCCCTTAAAATAGACCACCAACTTTTCTGTATACTCCTGCTATACTCTCGCACAAGTATTTTCTGTTATCTCTGTAAATTATATATACATATACATACCAGAATTCTTTCTTTATTCTTCTGAGAACTCTCTATACTCAGATGTATAGTCTCAGAATTTTATTACATTCAGAAATTATATTTTTAGTATAACCATCACCACTATATTTCACTTCCTATCATGTTCGTTATATATATATATATCCCCCACATTTTTATGACCAAAAGTTGTGTCTCTTCTTAGCCACAATTTGTTCATTTTTCCTTCTACGTGAAGGGTCACACCTCCTTGATTTGGAAACCGATTGTTGAATAACCTTTAGTTAGTCAAAATCGGTGCCAACTAATCAGCCATGCGGTATTAAGTTACTGCTTGAAATAGATATAATATCATACGAACAATAGCCTTCGTAATCTATAATCTTCGAAGAAGATTACATGTTGCTGATTCGATTTGTGTTTTAACTTTAGATACAGGGCAATAACATATTAAGACTTGTAATACGATATTACAAGTGTTATCTAATGATACGGTATAACTTGTATCACTTCAGGCAATGCGATATTGAACCAATATCGGGTTTCTCCTTTTTTTTAAAATAAACATATTACCATAAAAAACAAGTCTATCATAGATGAATTTGACCGCTGACTTTATCATCAACACATATTGTCTTCGCTGCTTCAGATTCTATTTAGTGTTTGACTCCACCATGGTTTTTAAATAAACTCGATATGTGGCTGAATATATATTTCTGTATATTTATACTTGGTATATATCGCTTTATATACTTCTATTATGTATATCTGTATACATATTACTGTGCTGTCATCATAGATGCTGTTTTACTGAGTGGCTATCATAGTATGACTACTGTTTTATGAAGTCATTTTATTTCTGATTTGATTCATTATATGTGTACTGAAATATAATTATATTCTGAGTATACAATCAGACTGCATATAATTATATTCTGTGATACATCTTCTGTTGTATGTTTCAACAGGGGATTTCTTAGCATTATATTTTCCTCAATGTCTTTTCTGTCACTGTGTCTCGAGACTTAGTTTGGCAATAAGATAGATTCAAACCATCGTCCAGTGATGTCATCCATCTCTATCATTCCTTTGACATCAATAACAATATGTCCATCAAAAACTCTAGGCTAGGGTTTTGTTCCAGATGTTCCAGATAGACAACATGGCAGATCAATCATTGACATGGCAGATCAATCATTGACATGGCAGATCAAACTTGAGGATGGCAGAGATGAAAGGGATTCAAACATGGCACATGGCCAGACCAATGTCAAGTCCGCCCTCGAAAAGCATCCATCCACTTCGCCCAAAATTCTCGCCCAAGGTTCGGACATGTCTGAAGAGCCTGCCAAAATTCTTGCCCAAAGTTTGGACACATATGAAGAGCCTGTCAAAATTCTCGCCCAAGGTTTGGACACGTCCGATCAGCTGTGAAGTCTGCCCAACCAAGTTGCACAACGTCCAACACAAGTTGAAGTCCGCCAAGGAAAAAATTCAGAAAATTGGCTAAGTGTTGATACCTTGGAGAGTAAAATTTCAAAATTTGGTTAAGTGTCAAGGAAATTCCCTAAGCAAGAAGCAAATCCGCCCAAGGAAGATGAAGGAAAATTTGGCTAAAGTGTTGGTGGATTGAAAGAAAAGTTGAAAATGTCCAATCTATGATGAATTTCGCTCAAGAAATGGCCAATCCAAAGTCGGCCCAGCTATGTAAGAAAGTGGCAAGACATCTACAAAGTCCACCCAAGCTTGGCAAAGCTATGATAAAGTCCGCCAAGGAAAGAGTCAAGAAAAATGTCCAAACACTTGTCAAGTCCACCCCACCCAAGGAGAGAGAGTAAGGTTTGATGGCGAGACAAGCCTAAAATCCGCCTAGCTAAGGAATGTGTCCAAATATTCATGAGGTTCTCCTATGGTTGGAAGACTATGAAGTTTGGCATAGACACAAAGATGATCAAGTTTGCCAAAGAGAAGGAAAAGATGGCTTGAAGAGGTTAAAGTCCGCCCAACACCTAGAGAAGTTGGCCAATCAACCTACACATGACTAGACATCTACAAAGTTCGCCTAGGGGAAGTTGAAGGTAGAAAGGTAAAATGGCACAAAGTTAGTATGTCCAAACATGTGCATAGTCCACCATGACTAGAGAATGATGGCAGGATGACCAATTCGACCTAGCAAGAGACCAAATTCGCCATGCAAGAGGAAAATGGCTAGAGGAACAAACAAATTGGAAAAGAAGCATGAGATCCACCATTGAAAGATCAATCAAGATTGAAAGGGTTGGAAAATAAAGCTCGACACCTAAAATATTTTTATATTTTTTTCCAACACTTAGAATTATTTTCAAAGGGAAAATAAATTCAAGAGAAATTTTCAACACCTGAAAATTTTTGAACACACATGAATTTCTAAACTCTTTGCCAACACATTCACCTACCCAAGGAAGGAAAGAAATTTCCAAAGTCCGACCCAAGTGTTGGAATTTGCCAAGAGAAAAAAAAATAAAAATGGCCGTGTGGAATTTTTCCACAACAAAAGAATCAAAATTTGACTAAGTGTTGGAAAGAAAACAAGAAGAAAGAAGAAGAATAAAGAGGAAAAGTAAAGAGGAAATGAATAAAATCCTTGTTTGAGGGTGGAGTTTGTCCTACTTAGCACAAGCCGAATTCAGAATTGAGGGCAAATCCATAGGCAAAGTTCACTTGAGCATAGAGATGGCCAAAATCTTGGCTAGGTGTTGGAAGGTTCACATGAAGGTGTCACACAACGAAATGGAATAGCCAAAATTTGGCTAAGTATGGGAAATATTTCATAGAGAAAGTTCCAATTGCCTCCATTGTGGCATAGGCACAGGGGAGTTCTTCTCCAAATATAGGGCACATGAAAGAATTTCAAGGCATCAAGAAAGGAAAGTCTTCAAACTTGGCGAAAATATTTGGCTAAGTATGGGAAATACATCACAGAGAAAGTTCCAATCTCCCCCATTGTGGCATAGGCATAGGGGAGTTCTTCTCCAAATTCAGGGCACATGAAAGAATTTCAAGGCATCAAGAAAGGAAAGTCTTCAAACTTGGCGAAAATATAGAAAGAAATTCCTTGGAGGATTTCATTTACAATCCCAGACCTATTGAAGTAATCAGGGCAACTTCTTGAAGGATTTCATCTCTTGAAGAATTAAAGATAAGCTCCCAATCAGAATCAGATGGTAGCAAGAAGAGTATTCCAAACAAATTTCCATACTTACACAATTTCTCGACACAAATTGGAGAATTTAGGGAGGACATTCAACAATCAGATTGTTCCAAGTCAACATGTCTAGGTTCAATGAACCTAACTTATCCAGAAGCTTCTAGAAGGCACACTTCACAATGCAATGACTTTCTATTTTATTATTGGTTTATGTTTAGCAAGAAGGACAAGTGTCCTCAAATGTAATTTTGTCATTGGTCGAGGGGTAGCTAGTTGTAGCAAACCCTAATTAGGGTTTTATTTTGTATTCTTGACCGTTGATTTGAAATCAATCCTGGCCATTGAATGGTAATTGGGGAGCCTATAAATTGAGCTCGCCCCTCATTTGTAAATCATGGGAGCATGTTGCAAAACATGTTGAGATAAGCAAATTGTTATTTATGACTGCCAAAGTAATAAGTAATGCATTGTTCAAATTGATGGTGATTACTTCTCTTATTTTGGAGTTTGCATGGTTCTTATCCCTCATCATAGTTTAGATTTTATTTCATGTATGTAAGACAAATGCAAGATTTGATAAGTATTGATTTATGGTGAATCTTCTGCTCATACTTTTGATGGACAGATGATTTTTGTTCATTGTGTAAAGTTAGTTTGAGCTTGCTTTGTGGATGCTTAACTTCTGTCTGGATGAATATTGTTCGATTTGATGGTAGTTAATCATGATGTGAAAGTCATAAGCACATCCCTTGAAGATTGCACCCACTTTGTGTAGTTGTCCTAGCGTGGTGAAGCAAAGTGTTGTTATTGGGTTCACCTAGTCAATATTGTCTCTTGAATTCTTAGGAATAGATTAGAACCTCTTATCCCTTATCTCCTTTTCAATTTTCTTGAAGTCCATGATTCAAAACCCAAACGATGGATCTTCATTGTGAATTGAACAAGCCAAGCGTAAGTCCCCCTTTTATTTCAGCATCCATAACCAAAGTAGCTGTCCAACACAAAGTCGCCTGTTCGCACATATAAACCTTGGATTGCCATGTGGTCTTTCTCGCAATCTTGGCACATGTAGTGATTTTGTTCAAGAGAGGGTAGAGTATCCTTGGATCTTTTATTCTAATGTTTGGTAAATGATAAAACGTGAACCAATAGGACCGAAGTGGCTTCCTTTGCCAATTGAAGGGAGTGAAGTTGCTTCCTTTGCCATTGGAAGGGAACGGACTTGCTTCCCTTGCCAATGGAAGAGAGCAGCATGACCTCCATTGCATACTTGAAGGCAATCAGGTGAATTTGAGTGAATGGAGGAACAAAATCTTAAGCATTTCTTGTGCTTTACCTTGATTACAACCTTGCATCCGATCATTGATATGACAAATGAAGGGACAAATTGATGAAATGATGCTGCAAAGTTTGAAATGATGCTGCAAAGTTTGATGTCTAAGTCATTTCCTTTGCTCCCTCATTGGAGTGAAGTGACTTCCATTGCTCCCTTATAGGAGCAATATCACTTCCTTTGCTCCTTCTTAGGAACGAACTTCCTCCCCTTGCCTTCTAAGGACCCTAAGACACCCTTTGAACATCATATGCTGCCTTTTGCCAAGCAATGAATTCAATTTTCAATCAGCAATCTCAAAATTTGACTATGTGCAACTTCGCTCACTTCCTTTGCCAATGGAAGGGAGCGAATTTGCTTCCTTTGCCAATGGAAGGGAGCGATGCTGTTATTGTAGATTAGATTTCTTAGTAGATAGAATATAGGTATCTTTTAATTTTTATGTTTCACAAATGATGCTCTTAATAACCTATGAATCTTGCAAGTTGCTGCAAGTGTAAGGAGGAAATAATAAATGCACACAGTAAGTTAATTCGCCAAGTATGATTATATTGCTGAGTGTGAAGAATAGACCGATCTTCAAAGGCATGTACTTATCAATTGCTGTAACACCTTTCACCGATCTGTTCGTGGATTGTATATATATGAATGAGAAGACACATCAATGGATAGACATATCTCCACACGTCTCCACACGTGTGGAGACATGCTTACCCTGTGTTTACCCTTTGGCCTATAGGAAATGGGGATAGGATGGAGGTCTTATCCATGAGTCTACTTCCAAAAAGGGGACATGACATTTGACAAAAAATGCTAGATTTAACAAGTTTTTCCAAAATCTTCGCCAAAGTTGGATAATAACCAAATATTGTAGAGGATTTCTAGAGTAGGGAAACACTGCCAAATATGGAAGAATTTTCAAATCTGTTGTCAAAGTTTATGGATTTGCCAAACTTATCACCAAATCTAGTGAATTGTTAAAGAAGAGGAATGCTGCCAAGTTTGATAGCAATTACGAAATAAGAGGTTTAAATTTAGTCATAGGGGTTGGGCTATTGTCTGTAGTGGGGTTGATGGCCATGTGGGCCACCCCCAAAGGAAGTCTATGGACCATAAGGGATTCATGGGTGTGTAATGTCTCTTTTTAATTATTGAGCTTATTTTGTTTCTACCCTTATTTTCTCAATTAAAGAGGCCATGATTTGGCAGCAACAAATAGAATAATAATAAATAGCATGGGAGTGTGGGTATCCATAAAAGGTTCTTGCAAAACCCAAAATGAGGCCTGTTAGTGCTATATATTGAAAGGGCTTATTATCCTTTGAGACTTTTGCCAATTTATTCAATCCTTTTTTGTCATAGTTTGAGATTTGTTTTCAACTATAGGATTTGAGGCCATAAACTCCTGGTTTCTAGAGATTGGAGGATGAAACCCCTTTGGTCTCTTGAAGATTAAAAAATTAAAACCCTTTGATTTCATGAGGCCAATCTGATTTGAAGTTTATATTTGTACTTCAAAACTTGTTTGAATTTCAACATTTATTTTGGTATTTACAAGAAGTTCTGTATTATTGAAAATTTAGTTATTGTGAAAACATATGTTTTGTAACCACTAAAGCAACATTTTATTGTTGAAGCTTTGTTCATATTTGTGTGTTATTCTTTGAAGATTTAGCATCTATATTACTTTTGCAATTTATTGTTATGTTTTTCAAAGCATTTTTCTTATAGAAAACATATATATATATATATATATTAATAAATTGGAATCAGCTTTGGTAGAGGTAATAAATAACATAACAACTTCTCAATTTTTAAAAGGGAAAACCTTTACATTTTGGGACAATGAAATGGCTAGAAACTAGCAGGGCCTAAAGAATCCCCTTGTTAATGGGGTTGGAGGGTTTGTTCTTCAAAATTAAGAAAATAATTGCAATAGGAACCGCCCCTTGAAGGGGTGGTACAAGATGAACTTTGATGGAGCTTCCAAAGGTAATCTAGGAACTTTTGAAGCTAGATGTATCATAAGAAACAAAGAATGTAAGATTATTAAAGCAACTTTGAAAAAACTAAAAGAGGGAACTAAAAATGAAGTAGAGTTCTAAGCCGTCATCGTGGGCTTACAAATTTCAAATTTGCAATATGTATGGTTGCAAAAAAGTAGAAATTGAAGGTAAGTTTATGATAATAGTGAATGTTGTGAAAAAGAAAAAGTTACAAAAATTGGAAAATTAATAATTTCCTCCAACAAGTTTGGCCATTCCAAGATTCATTGGAGAAATCCATCGTTCAACATATTTTTAGAGAAATTAACAAAGAAACAGGTATTCTTATCAATTCTGCAACTAGAATGACTAAAGAAAATGTGATCAATTCCAGAATTGAACTATGGACAAATCTTAAACTAAAGCTTTATTGACAAACAATGAAGATGACTTTAGATTAATGTCATAACATTTTACAACAATGATGATTTGGTGAACTGGAAGATTTTTGAGGATGTTGATATCTTTAATTTTTCATTTTAAAGATCCTATTCATGCTAATTGTGAGTGGAAAAGGGGATCCTTATTCTTATCTCTATCCCTTACAAGAAAAGATGAAATGGTTGTTTGTCTTCTTATTCTAGCAACCAGTTTGAGATGTGTTGAATGAAGTCCCAATGTATATAGGACCAGGACAAAGATGTGACACAAGTAAATCAACTAGTTGTTTGGTAGGCCTGCAATCCCATCTCCAAAATTCCACCCATTACCTCTTCCTTTTCCATCAAAAGCAATTGCTAAGGCAAGGAGCCATTAACACTTGACTTGCTACCTTGATCTGCACTGAAAGGGCTTTTTGAAAGGTGCCGAGAACTGAATGTAGCAATCTGATTTAATTTTCGGATTCTGATTTCTTAGGCCAGTGGTAGGGGAATTTGGTTTTATATGTTTGTTTTTAAGGTTTTATGCTTTTTTGTGTTTTTGCAATATATATGCCTTGGGAATTTGACAATGCAATTGAATAACAACGATAAAACATAAACTAATGACTGGAAGTAAATTTTCAGATTGACTGATTTTCTAACAGCAATTAACAAATGCCAACAAATAGTGGAATTCAATGATGATATGCCAAAATTGGCCTACCAGGAGTCCAACGCCTTGCCTGGAGGGCTTCTTTATTGACTAAAATGAATCCAGTTGCTGCTACAGGAGCTTCCAAGGTGTTCTAACTGCTCATTGAGATTTTATTCTCCTAAATAATAATTATCAAAAACAAATCTTGCACAAATAGATAGAACTGCTGCTGTTTCCTTCAGGGCCCTAGGAGACTTCACTGAATTTGGTCAATTTTCCACACTGATTTGTTCATATCTCTCTCCAATGATATCATAAACCTGAAAGAATGATTCTATTTATTCTTAATGCTGACAATGAAATTTGCACAAAAAAACCAGATGTAAACACTCCAATTTATTTTCTATGAATTCCCAGGCAAGCTAGGAGTGTACGGCTAAGATGGGAGAGGTATGGCTGGCCACAAACGACAATAATTCACCAAAATCTGCCCTCTAACTGCTCAGATCTGATTCTCATGATTAGTTGTTGCTGTAAGTGTCAAAATTCCTCTGATTAATACCCTTGTTGGTTAGATATAAGCATTCCCAGCACTCCAAATTGACAATATATGAAAGGGTTTTTGTCCTTTCTCTTAGAAATGGAGGTCTACATCCCCAATTCCAATCCCCACAGCTGCAAAATAGTTTTCTTCTAAAAAATCTTCAATCATAATGAATCCCAAAATGCACATACAAGTCCTTTTCTCTCCAAAACCCCAAATCAAACCCCTAAAAGCATCTTTTCAAGATTCCAAAAGAATCTTCTCTTCTTAAAAAGGTACGCCCAGCAAGAGGGTTATTTTATCATGAAATTTTAACCACTTTTTAATTATTAAACTCTCCTAGGAATGTGTGCAAGGAAATTTTTATCATAAAGTCACTTATTAAGTCATAAAGTAACTTAATAAGTTACTTTTATTAACTTTTGAATAATAAAGTTATAACTTCATAAAGTTACTTTTATTAAAATTTTCTATTAATAGAAGAAAGTAACTTATAACCTCTTGTAAGCTTTTATTATAAGCTTTATTGAATAATTTCCCACCAAGCTCCAAAATTGGCTAAGTATAGCTCTTCCTAGTGGAGCAAACATCTCCTAACCCCATCATTTGCCTGCTGAGACGACCAACAGGTAAATCTAAGATTCTTGAGCTATCACTGGAAAAATGGGGACATTACACATTTTCCTAATATGGGGTTACGAACGAGGCTAAGAGATGGTAAATACCAAAGATGAAAAACTCTTACTCGGCAATAACTATTTTGGCCCAAAACTTTTGAGAACCCGAGACTCAACAAAAAATCGGCAAAAACTCGGTAAATTTATCAAACATTTGAAAATATATTAATTCTTAAAATATTCGTTGTTTTCTAAGCCAAAGTTGGGGACATTACACTACTCTTGAACCTAGTGAAGCTAAGGAAATGGTGATGAAAATGGCAGAAATTCTGATCAAGAGCTAGTTCCTAGGGGGTTTGAATGGAGTCATTTCTTCTATGGTGCAAGGAGTGGGATTGCCTCCCCTGAATGGAATTTTCTTGGTAAACAATGGTGTTGTCAACAACCTTTGGCAACCTCATCAAAATCGGATTTTCACATGAGGGTGGTGTTGACGTGTTTTATATGACAACGTCGAACACAAAATAAAGTTGCCTAATGGTCACTTCACTCTCTCTTGATCAAAGTACGATTGTCTGCTAAGATTGTAGGAAGATCAGACAATCGACTCCAAGGTTCCTTTATGCTACGGACGTGACTCAATTGGCTGATTTGATTGCTGGTAATCCAAGGGGCTTTACGTTTGCATGGTTCTTTCACTTCTTTGCTGTGGCTGGAACTCCATCATCGGATATGGTAATTTTGCGATGCTGCTGCTTCGAACGGACTGAAATGAACTGAAAGTAAAAGGGAAAGGGTTCAGAAGGATCTAAATCTATTCCTAAGGGCCATGATATCAACAGTTACTGCTTTGGTGGACAAATTCCAAATAAACCAAGCTTTGCTTCGCCAAGATCAACTACAACTCTGCAAGAACCGGTGCAATCTTCTGGGGATACCAGAGGATTTTCAAATCGAGAAAGTACATTTGAATACCCAAAATGACGCAATCCAAACAACCATCTACAATCAAACTTAGCACAAATTTAAGGGGTTCAGACTAACTTTACACTACAACTTACAATCAGCAAGATGCAAAAAGTATGAACCATGGAAATTCATCAAACACCATTACATTCTCCATTGAAATCAAAGCACTATACTACTTCTACTCTAAGTGAGGAAGGTGAAACCATGCAAGCTTTGAAAAAATAACTTAAGTGGACACAATCATAGAACAATGTTTCACTGTTATTATCTCAAAACTTATCGCAACAATTTTAGACAAAGCTCCCTCCTTTACAAATGAGGGGGGTCACCCCTTTATATAGGCCTCAGGGCATGATTACATGCAAAAACCCTAATTAGGGTTTCCTCTAAAGATTCTTCACTAAAGATGCAACAAGGTGGGAATCTCCAATTAATAACCCATCATGCCCATATACAATTAATTCCATCCCATTACAATTAATTACATTCCAGAAGTGCCCACTATGCAATGAATGTACCTTCATGCAAAAATCACCCATGATGCCATAAATGCACCATCATCTTCTGAATGTGATGGCTGCATGCAGAAGGGATCTGTCATAATGCCATAAATGTGACGGTTGCATTCAGAAGGAATCTGTCATAATGCCATAAATGTGACGGCTGCATGCAGAGAGATGCTTCATTAATTCAACGTCCGTTGACTCGGCTGCTACTTGGCGAGAAAACCTTGGAGAGAGAAAACTTCAAGAGAGAAGAATTTGATCCATGAAGAATTTTTCTTGAAGTTTCTCGAACTCTCCTTGCTCTGGAGGAGATTTTCAACAATTCTGCACCATCTCCTATTTTTTGGGAATTTCCACAATTTTAGGGTTTTCGTCCAGGACAGAGAGAATTCTCTCACGTATCCATATCTTCAAAAATTTCTAAATTTGGAGGTCATTTGAGCCCTGAAAATGGATTTTTCAAATTTTTTCCTAGGGGGGAAATTTCTTGGTCAATTCATCCCTGATTCTTTCCTTGCCTTAGAAATTTTATGTTCAATTCATCCTTGGGTGTATTTCTTCCTTGCTTAGAATTTTGTCTCGAAGGAAGGAATTTCCAATACTTAGCCAAATTTTCATCTTTCTTGGAATTCTGTCCTGAAGGAAGGAATTTCCAACACTTAGCCAAATTTTCACCTTTTTCAGGAACTCTGTCATGAAGGAAGGAATTTCCAACACTTAGTCAATTTTTCACCTTTCTTGGAATTATGTCCTGAAGGAAGGAATTTCCATTACTTTGTGAATTGTCCATGTCTCCTTTTCAACATCCCTATTTTTAGGGATCCTCCTAAAATTTAGGAGTCAGTTCATTGGATGGAGAATTCTGCCAAGATTCCGAATCTATAAAATTTTCCACACTTTGTCGAGATTCGGTGTCTAAAAATAGCAAATTCAAAAATTTGCCCAAGGGGAATTTTGTTTTTTATTCCTCCTTGACTCCTTGGATTCCATGCCTTAGGCGAAATTCCAATTCTTTTAGCGTAGGTGAGATTTTCATTACGCCCATGGATTCATAGATTTTCTTCCTGTGAATGCCTTCTTGGTTTCAGCGCTCTAGCCCAGATCTGGGCGCATTTTCAACATGTCCATGGAGAGGTGGATTTTTCCACTTGTGAATTCATTCTTGGTTTTAGTGCCCCAACCCTGACTTGGGCACATTTTCAACATGTCCATGGAGAGGTGGATTTTTCCATTTGTGAATGCCTTCTTGGTTTTAGTGCACCAGCCCTGACTTGGGCGCATTTTCAACATGTCCATGGAGAGGTGGATTTTTCCACTTGTGAATGCCTTTTTCATTTTAGCGCTCGAGTCCAGACTTGGGCGCATTTTGGCCATGTCCATGGATTGATGGATTTTGTTTCACAAGTTCCAGGCTCTTCGTCAGGGTATATATATGAAATATAACATTTAAGTATAAGTGGTACCACTTATACTTTAAGTTATATTTCATATATATTGTCAGGATGTTTGAGAGTGGTTTCAGGTCCATAGGAATCATAATGCAAATTCTGGATTTTGGAAGATCTTCAAAATTTCCAGACTTCGTCAAATTTCAGGCCATTTTCGGATCAGGATGACATTGGTGGATTGATGTGAATTTCTGGACTTGGATGATTTTGCATGCTTTCCTCTTCTAGAATAGGAGTTCCGAACTTAACCATTTTTGACCCAACTTGTCTGCCTTTTGACTTTTCCGGATTTAGAAATGGTCTTCAGGAACGTTCAGTCTTCAGCGTCTTCAAAGATATTCAGCTTTTAGTGTTTTCTTGTGAAGATCCTGCCAAAAATAGATTTTCCCAAATAGTAAGTGTTTCAAAATGTCAAGGTTTGGGCAAAATAGGTCAGAAAAGCACTCACTAAAAATAGAAACTTACTAAAAATAGTAAGTTTAATTTTTGGCAAAATTAGACCAATCCGGGACTTAGTAAAATCCCTAAAAAATAGGAACTCTCTAAAAATAGAAAGTTGCTCCATTTTGGCTCAAATTTTACTGGGAGGTTCCTTGAAGGGTCCTGATTCCAGTTGTATGTTCAATTTTCCCCAAACCCTAACAGAAACCCCTAAAATCTAGGATAGAAGGCGAAACACCCTAAAATTCACAAAACGAGTCCTAGACTTAGCCGAATTTGCTCAAACAAAAGGCAGACTTGACCAATATGACCCTTAAACACTTGCAAAGCAGAGAGACTGACGAGACTACTGCGAAAAGACCCCAAAAACGCAAGCCAAAAGACCGGGAGGGCCTAAAAAGAAGGGGGTCCCCATTTGCAATGGGGCGATGTGTGAAAACGTCACAACAGGTGGAAAAAGGCATCCAAAGGTGCAAATTTTCTTGAAGCAAGTATTAGGTATGGTAACAATTGTAAATGATGTTCAATTCTCAATTCAATATGCAAGTTATATTCTAGTTTATCTTTACTTTTATCTATGTATTATCTATTTTATATGATAAGTCTGATTATCTTCTTTTATATTGCAGGTGAGAGGAGCATTTATTGATTTCGATGTCCTCACAAATCCCGATTGGTATGTATATGCAAGTGGGGAGGATCAACCAATGCCTTGACCGGTCATGTCTTTTAGACATGACCGATCAAGACATTACTTGATTGCACCCTTTGACTCATCGTTACAATTACCAATCGGTGTATACTTTAATTAACAGCCCGATATTAATCGGTGTATACTTAACTTGCTACCCAATACCAATCGGGGTATACTTAACATGCTACCTGATACCAATCGGTGTTTGCTTAATTAATCATCCGATACCAATCGGTGTATGCTTAAGTTGACACCTGATAACAATCGGTTAATCCCGATAACCATTGTTGTTCATTGTTTAATATATCAACCGATATAAATCGGAATACATAGGTTAGCCTGATAATAATCGGTGATCTCAGTTATAATGTAAACCGATTTAATCGGTATTCTGTGCTATGATATGATTATCGATAGTTTAAGCATTGATCGAACAAAGTAGATTGAACATATACAAAGAAGAATGATCATCAAATGAAGGAACAATAGCTTGAAGTTTTTCCTCATAGTTTAACGATAGGATAAATGATTGAATGAGAGACTTCATTTATCTCTCATTCAATCATTTATCTTACCGAAGCTATAATGTATTAACAACAATTGATGGTATGCATGGCTTAAAGTTAATACATTTATTTCAGAGATCTTTAATGATGAAGATAATATATAGTTTAAATTTTTAAAATACGGAAGGTGATGAAATAGATAATATAGCTTATGATAAAGAAAGTTTAGAGGTCAAAGGATTATAATAGAGAAGCTGTTTTAGGGATTTTGTAATCTTGTCCTATTTTTCTATATGGGGTTTTTGTCAAATCCCAAAACTATAAAAAGTAAAATATTTATTATATATGTATATATATAGAAAGGGAATGGTCCCCAAGACTGTAATTTACTGATAAAAAATCATGATTCAGTCATTATATGCTCTCACCTAGCCCTCATGAGATCAGGGTGATTAGAAAGTGTTTAATAATATTCTTTCATTATATGCTCTCATCTCACCCTCACAAGATCTTGGTGATCAAAAAGTGGTAAATATTTTACATTAAAGATTTTGAGAATGTTATAGGGCTGAATATAGGTGGCTTGTACCAAATAATAGAGGTATAAATTATTGAAGGAATCCCATGACACGCATTAATCCAAATTAATCCATCATATACTTTTTATTAAACCAATACTTGATCCAATTACATAGATGTTCTCCCGTATGACCAATAGGGGAAATTACTTTCACAAGGCTAGTGGCAAAGTGCTTACAATTGACAAATTGATAGTTGTTCTTAAAAGTTTTTTAACATTTTGGATGCAATTATAGGGTTGGATTTGGTCCAGAATGCTTCAAAATGTTGACTACTTGTCGTGCAAGCACCTCCTTGATGAAACCCTTCATGGTATGTAGCCTTCAATTTTCAATTGGGACACAACAGAAGGCAAGATCTACTTTTTAAATGATTTGGGCCCAATGGTGAGTTCAAATTTGTTTGCTTCTCCGATCCCCAAAGTGCACCTACAATGATTATTTTGTCAAATTTCCTTATTCTTCAGATCGGCCTAGGATGCAATAGAAGAGCTTACTATTTTTTTTTAAGAAAAAAAAGGGTTCTACAATCCTTGATATGCAAAAGACTAATGATATGCACTTCCACTATGATAACATGTAAGATTTGGCCATAAAGTTAGCCACCCATGATCAATAAAGCCTAAGAGCTCATCACAAATAACACAAAAAAACTAAATTGACAGAATAATGATATTCTTATTAGAACGGTGCAATACATGCTATGGGATTGGCTTGTTCATATGTGAGCAAGATGTGTGTATTTACGATACACCACCAAGAGATGTGAATGTACAACCAATATATGATAAAATAGATGAAGTCACATGTGTAGTACATCTTCACAAAACAAGGAAAGTACATGTTACATGTAAAACCTACCCATGTACATATGTACCTAAGCAAGCTTATCCTATTCTACATTCATATAATGTAATAAAGTAATTAGCAAAATACAAAAATAAAATGATGTGCCAATAATATATCTTAGGTACGTACATATTTTGGATTGTTTGGTAGGTTGAAAATATGCCACATTATTGTCACGGTGCTTTAAACTTACAATTTAACAATGATTTGTTTGGGAAATTTAAGTGAATCATTAATTACTTCCAATTAGCCCTCTATTTTGCTCATTTTAAAGAGCTTTTCTAGATTTTAATTTTTCAATAGTAAATACTCTTTCCACCTTTTGTCATTTTCTTTGAGCAGCTTGTCAATATTGTAAAGAACCTTAAGAAGACTGATGCTTTAACTCTGCAGTTAAGTATTACTTTGACAAAAATATGGAGATGTGGGAGACCGCTTCTCCGTAAATAAAAAATATATGAGTTTATTTGTATCTGATGTTCATTTTTCTTGTTGGAGTTTTCAGGATTTTCATATCCAATATCACATTCTATTGTTAAATCTTTGCTGTTCTGTATCTGTTCTATCTGCATGTAGGGAATATAGGACTCATTTATGGCTTTGCTACATCTAATCCTTTTCAAATTCTGTATATTCAATGATATTCCTATTTATAGTTGAAGCCTGAAGGAATATGTTTTCTTGTACTGGCAGCCTGAAGTCAAAGAAAGTTCCAAGCTTTCGATGGGATTATCGTTGGATGGAGTATCCAGGGAATGGGAAGGATTTTAAGCATCCCTCTGACCAATCTCTAATGACATACAGGGGACATGCTGTCTTGCGTACACTTGTCCGTTGCTACTTTTCTCCAGTCTTCAGGTGAACATAGATTTTCAGTAGCTGTTATATCCCTGCTTTTTAATAATACTTTCCTGAGGTTTAATTTTGATTATCAGTATGAGACAGTGCATGTCAATATCATTTTTAATTAGTCTTCATGAGATATATACTGATTCTTTCTGTTCTTTATCACTTGTTCGTGCATTCACCTGTATATGTCACCCTTCAGAAATTATAGCTTTATTGGTCTGCTACACAATGGAATTATTGTATAGACACTGTTGCATATGTGGTGGTATTATTGGTTGATTGTTGTTGCATGTTAATGTTGCTTAAAGACTTTATAAAGTTGGACTTAAAAGGGGACTTAAGTCTGGTTTCGTCATGTTCACTGCAATTTTTCCCCAAGTCTGTGCTAGTCAGGGGAAACAAAAGATTGGATCTCTTAGAATGCCTTGTAAATGGCCTAATAGTTTTAGTTTTAAGTACTATAATAAGGTAATAAATTCCATGAATATTAGAATATTGCATCCAACAATTTTTGTTTTCCATTTTGCAGCACTGCTCAAAAATACATCTATACAGGATCACATGATGGTAGTGTTTATATATATGACGTGGTATTCTTCTTAACCATTTTCCTCGTCTCTGATTTTCAAAAGATCTTCCTAGCGAATTATGTGGAAGGCTTGAATGCAGACATATTTTCCATTGGAGATTAAAATTTTTAGAGGGGTATGTATGATGTATTCATTTTCACAGGTAACTGGGCACCAAGTTGCAAAACTGGAGTATCATTCTTCCACTGTGAGGGATTGCAGTTGGCATCCTGTATATCCAACACTTGTTAGCTCTTCATGGGATGGTGTTGTTGCCAGATGGGAGCATCCCACTGGAGATGAGAGAGAACCTGGAATATCAAGAGTTTGCAAGCAAGTAGACGTATTTTATGATTCACACATTTAAGGCATTGAATATGCTTTGGAAATGTACAAAGTGCCCTACTATATTTCTATCTAATCGTCCGTTGAGAGATTATACATTCTCAACGTTGACAAATTGGGGAAACTTTTTTTACAGGGTGAAGTCAAACTTTACAATGAATAAAAGTTGTGGTAGCACAACAGCAATTATGCTAAAGATTTCTCTTTGTTATACTGTTAAATCAGAATAGGGAGGATGGCTAAGCTATTATTTATTAAGGTTGTTAATTGTCTTCTCTCTTGGTTTGCTCCTGGCAAACTATGGTTAGTCCTTGTAGATGAGTACTTGTGCCTAGCACCGAGGTAAATCATACTGAAGTAATGAAATAAGAAGTTACTGATTTCCATTTGGACGTGTTGGGATCAGAACTGTATAAGTTGTATAACCAAATGCCTTGTGTATATGCATATATCTGCTGAAATTTCCAGTTGAATGAGAAGTTTGTTCAACTATTCATGATTGTTGAATAATATGGACTGGCCTCTTGATTCTTTTTTCAAATACATATTGAGTTTTACTTAGTGGTTGCAAGCTTTCGTAACCATGATGTTCCTGGGAGATTTATGTTGTCTTTGCATATGATTTGCTACTACTTACTACATTCTTGAACATTAGTTCATTAAAGCTGGCATATGGAGATGCCTCGTACTTCTATTTATGTGACTGAAATATATTGCATCATTCCAGGGAAGTATATAGCTATTATTTGCAAGAGTACTGACTTCAAAATATATTTTTGAAATGGTAAATTTGGACTACTGGCCACAAAATATTTTTGAGATAGTAAATTTGGATTACTGACCACAAAATATTTTTGAAATAGTAAATTTGGCTGGCATATATATATATATATACCATTCTAGGGAGTTATATATATTTGGTTTCACCTCCTTTCAATATGTGTGTTTTCTTTTCATTATGCATTTTATCCTGTGACTTGCGAGCTGCTGATTGCCCTGTATCAGACTCATAAACGTGGCTGAAAATTCAAGTTTTCAATTTTGATTTCAAACACAGCTAAACTTGCCTCTCTCTCTCTCTCTCACATGCCCAAAAAATGCCCGACATCCTTACAATTGTCCCTTGCCATCCCCAACACTGAAATGCTCTGGAACATAGCTATTATTTCTATTTATAATGTTTCAATATGCAGCCAGTGAACTTGTCAAGGCTTTCTGTGGTTGTTCATATCCTTTTCATAGTTATAATTGAGTATCTTTTAGTTGCATTGTCACCATTCGTATCATTTTTTTTTGATTGTAGTTATGAAAAATTTAATGAGTGGTTCTTTTCTTGATCATTTCTATCCTCACGCCTACAGTCTAGCACACTTTAACTATTTTTTGATGTCAAGATCTGATTTTGTAGTGATTAAAATTTAATAATAAGGGTTTGGACGAAGAACTTGCCCAATAATGCAGCTGGTCCTCCAAACAAAATATATGGAGGTAGGTTATAATGTTTACAAAAGTCAACATAAAAGCTCTTAAAGCTCCACCTTGTGAGAGTTGAGAAATACAACACCACAGGAGCGCATATGATCTCTGCAAGCTGAAATAAACCCGTTACAAGGAGAAGCAAGGAAGCAACAAAGAAAAACCAAATACACAGAAAAATGCTTAAAAAGAATGAGAGTTTTGTATTTATCAAAAAGTTTAATGTGATAATGATACAAAGAAAAGAAATCAACCTCTAATAGGTCAAGAAACCCATAATTAATTATTATGCACCTAATGTCAGCTTAAGTGTAAAAGAGATAAAGGAGAACTTAATTAATTAAACAAATATCGTTTAATTAATCAAGTAAAGACCCGATTACTCTAACACACCTAATAGTTGAATGGAGGACAATCAACAAGCTACATAGTGACTTTTCAAAGTGTAAAGTATAAGACGAGAGATGAGAGCACGAGGATGGCCTAAGTGACATAATGGTTAGAGAGATGCCCTTTCACAAGGGCATGCGAGGATGAAAGATGCATATACGCACTCAAAAATGAAAATAGAGGCGTGAAATGATAGAATTTGGGCTAAGAATGGATGGGTTGAGATAGAATGGTGCGTCGGAGTAGGATGAAGTGTTAGTGATGGATAAAATTAGGAAAATGGCTTAAGAATGAAGACGAGTGTTAATGAGGCGATTATGAATTTTGTGAATCTTGTATAAAAATTTTATACATTATAATTTGGAGTTTATTATAGCATAGGATTTTATACACCACATTGATATAAAAAAGGTCAAAATGATGTTGTAATATGATGTAGGATTGACATAGATGTGACAAGAAAACAAACTAATAATGTCAATTATATTTTATTTTTCTTATTTATTTATTTCATATTTGAGATGGCTACAATGCTTGGAAAGTGTTATGATGTTTTCACACCACCCCATTGCAAATGGGGACACCCACTCTTTTTGTTTTCTAGGATAGTTGTAGAGTCTTTTAGTTATTAGCCTTTCATTTGGAAGAAGTGGAGTATCTCAGGTGGCTAAGATGTAATCAAAACAAGGCTCCCTTTTTTAGGATGAAGTGAGGTATAGCACTCCTTTGCCCTCCTAAGCTTCTGACCGACCTCTCTCAACACTGTTGGTGGTGCCCATGCCCTATCGTTTCCCTTCCATCTCCCCTCATTTTCCATTTTCCATTTCCTTCCATCTTTCCATCTTTCTCCTTCAACCCACAACCCATTCATCTTTTCTACCTTCCACTTCTTTCCTTCCACCCCTCTATGCCTTCACCACATTTTCCTATCCTCTCATCTTCACTTCCTTCTTTACATCCTTAATTCCTACCTTTCCACTTCACCTTCCTTCTTCCCATATCCCTTCATCCTCCATTACTTTACCCTTCACCTTTCATCCATCCTTCTCTTGCACCCATCCTCCTTCCATCCTCTTGATCTTTCCACCTAACATCTATCTCCCTTCCCCCCTTCCTTCGATCTTTACTTCCACATCCCTCTTACCTTCCTATCCTATCCTCCATCTACCTTGCCTCCCCACCACCTCATACCCTTTACCCACTTATTCCCTGAAGCTTACCTATCCTAACCCAGCTTCCTTCCCTTATCCTAACCCCATCCTTCCATAACTACCACTCCCTACATCCTCTAATCTCATCTCTTATTCTTTAACCCCTTATTCCCTTAGTATACTCCTCACTAAACCCTTACTCCCTAACATACACATCCACTATCTATACTCCCTTACCGCCCTACCTCCATAAACTGCTCCTATCCTAACTTAACACTCTTCATAACCCCTATCCTGTCCTAACCTACACCTTGCACCCCTCCCCTTAGACCATCCCTTAAACCTCCCAATCTCCCGACACCCTTCCTTATCACCTTGTACCCCTGCCTCCTTACCGCCTTCCTTACCTCTTTATTTCCTCTTATTACTCCTAACTCGCACCACAACACTTAGCAGACCCAATCGGAGCCCTTATCCTAACACCCCGCATTCTCCTATTACTAATCCCTTATCCCCACAGCTTCTCCTTACCACTTTCTCATTCCAATTCATCAACTTGATTTCCCTTTATTTCCCTTCCACTATCGTGGCATTACTGGGGCCCACCACGAACTTGAACATGGAGACTTGAAAAGGTTTTCAAGGCATTGCGATTGCCTTTGGCTTTGACCCCTTCATTACCTTGCCACGCATTGTTGGGCCCCACAAAACCTTACGGTAGAGAACAAGAAGATGTTTCCAAGGCATTAGCGATACCCCTTTACAAACTACCACATCAACACCTTTTGACCACTTCTAAGGCACGAATCGCATATCTTTTGATAACTCTAATCAGCGAATTATGAATCGGTGATTTCCAGCTGTGCCTTAAAAAGGACGGGCTAAAGATTAAATCATTGTTCTTTGTGATACCAAGTCGGCTAAGGCAATGACAAGGAGCGAACTAAAGAAAGTGCGCCTTAAGAGTGAGCGACTTCCTTTTGGGTAAATCAACGGAGAATGAACTTATAGCCGCAATGGTTGAGCTTGATCAAATCACCCTCAATACGAAATTTTGGTTAAGGCATGGAATTCAAGGGACATCCAGTCCTTTGACCAACGACATTCCGTCCTTTGACTAGGGACGTCTACACTGCTGTATGCTCGAGCCTTCCTAAACTAAGAATGTTTCGTCCCTGAGCCAAGGACGTTTCATCCTTTGACTGGGGACACCATCACTAAGGTAAGATATCCCGTCCTTTGATCAATCTATGACTCAAAATTTTAAAGCCTCCCCTGGTAAAGGTGAGCATGTTCTGGGCTAGATTCGCCTAAGGATACATTATTTAATGAATGCCAATTTTGAGATGATGTTGCCTTGAAAGTTAAAACATTATGCGATCCATTTAATGGGTGCAGTGAACAAAGAAATGATGTCATCCTTAAGTTAAAACACGCCCAAGCGAGAGCATTTAATTTTGTTGAACTTGTTTCGATCGATGAATGAGTGGGTGGGTGGCGCCTCTTCAAAATTTGACCTCACCACGATGTAAGCTGGGGAGACACATTTAAAATATGAATTCCAAAGTTCAAGATCGACTTCAAGCATTGATTACAAGGCATTTAATAAAGGCTGTGGGACTGGTGCGCAACATTTATTTAATAAGCAAAATGTGATCCAATCAATACAAGGAAAACGTGTGGGTTGCACTCCTTCAATTAGACTCTTTCCATAATTTGGCCAAGAATTTACATTTGAAGTTTGTGATGCAAAATTTGAAGCCGCCTTGATATGTTGATTGATCCTTATTTCATATATGATGTTCGCTTTTATAAATTGATTGCAAGACATTCAATATGGGGTGCGATTCATAGTAAATTGATTTTCCCACCACCCGACGATTTGGAAAAGATGCTTTCATTTAAAATTTGAAAATGATAAATACAAAACATTGAATGAATGCAATCAAATTAGCCTTGGAAGATGAAAGCGCACCCCCCTCAATGAGCGCCTCTATAGAAATTGTTTTGATCATTTCATTTGATCAAAACATAAAGAAAGTTGCAACCTAAGGCGGCGATTTCCTTCAGATGGCAGTGACATTGATCAGCACCTTAAGTAGACAGTGAATTTCATCAATATCCCCAGCGAATTTGTCCATAAGTGGACATCAAATGCATTCAACGATTCATGTCTAGACCAAGGCAAAACTAATCCAAGACAATTTTGATTCCAGGCAATATTGAATTCATCTTTATTGGGTGCGATTTGGACTCAAATTATGACCAGTTCATGAAGCGAGGCGATTCCGATTTAAGGCACAACGAACCTTGTTTTGATCGAAAAAGACTTGAATTGGAATCAAGGCAAACTCATTAAGAGGCAATGAGTTCAATCATCATCAACAGTGGATTTGTTACTGAAGGCAACGATGTTGAGATTGTTAGACAACAATGAATTAAGTCCTAGCAAAACAATCATTTATCAGCAGTGGATTTGGAAGTAATCAACGATCTTAGATCTGCGACTTAATAAACCCTCGAGATGATATTAGTATGACCTTGAGAGAGGGCAATCTAGCCAAACGATTGATTACCAACTCATTTTTAATCAGTTTGTTTGTCTCAGTTTGTTGGCTTGAGACAAATTAGTTTTTGTCATATTAGATCTTATCTTAGTGCTTGTATATCTTGTCATTTATCAATTTCAATCTTAGAAGGTTCTTTTTAGTACATTTTGATCATCTTTTGAGCATTTATAAGGACTTATCATTACCACAAGTGATCATATTTCATGTTAAGGGTTAGAATCGTCATCTCAGGGTTATGAACCTTAGTCTAGATAATTTTGTTTTATTTGCAAATTGAATATCATTTTAAGAAATTAACTTGAACAACTCTCACATGTAGACAATGGTAGGAGCATGGTTGACCGTCATCAAGCACTCAAGTATAAATTTTCACAATCTTGAATTTCCTTTGAAAATCCAAGAATCATTGCTTGTATAGCCAAATAAAAGCCCAAGGATATAAATAATCAAGTCAAGAGATAGTTTCAGAAGAGTTAATCAAAGTTAGAAGATTGACATGAGAAAAGTCATCATCACATCAAGAGCTTGGACATGTTAATAACCATCTCATTTTGTGGGATATAAATCCTTTTTATAAGGCTCATATGATTAGCATTTTGAAAAATATATCCCAACAAATCAATTGTAAGCACATAGAGGAAGATCAAATAAAGGACATCTTTTCCTTATAGACTTCAATCTTAGAAGGTTCTTTTTAGTACATTTTGATCATCTTTTGAGCATTTATAAGGACTTATCATTAGCAAAAGTGATCATATTTCATGTTAAGGGTTAGAATCGTCATCTTAGGGTTATGAACCTTAGCCTAGATAATTTTGTTTTATTTGCAAATTGAATATCATTTTAAGAAATTAACTTGAACAACTCTCACATGTAGACAATGATAGGAGCATGGTTGACCATCATCAAGCACTCAAGGATAAATTTTCACAATCTTGAATTTCCTTTGAAAATCCAAGAATCATTGCTTGTATAGCTAAATAAAAGCCCAAGGATATAAATAATCAAGTCAAGAGATAGTTTCAGAAGAGTTAATCAAAGTTAGAAGATCGACATGAGAAAAGTCATCATCACATCAAGAGCTTGGACATGTTAATAACCATCTCATTTTGTGGGATAAAAATCCTTTTTATAAGGCTCATATGATTAGCATTTTGAAAAATATATCCCAACAAATCAATTGTAAGCACATAGAGGAAGATCAAATAAAGGACATCTTTTCCTTATGGACTATTATAATTTAAATTATTTTGTCAAGGAGTGATAATAAGATGAGCATTGGCATCTTGGAATAACATATGAACATCCTTTTGTAATTTAGGCCCAAAACCCAAATAATGTAGCATTTTGAGAAAAAATTCCAAACTAATCTTGTCATAGAACTTATCAAAATATAACTTGACTAACAAAACACTTTGACCAAATTATTGGGCCCATTCAAGGGTCTCTCAAGCCAACATTATATTGTCCATATTATACACGCGCGCGCGCGCGCGCACACACACAATGTTATATGTGTGTGTGTGTGTGTATGTAAAGGGGAATTTTTGATTTGGCAATTTGCAACATAGAAGGAGAAATCACCAAATCAATTTTCGCTTGGATGGGGAGATGGCCTTTACATTCAAAAGAGGGGAGGAGTTGACTAGATTCAATCACAAATCAAATAAGGATTGAATACTAAGTGGATTGATTGATTATGATGTGATTTTTTCTCTTTTGTAAGTTGAAATGCTGATTTAGGGTAAATTGTTGAAATTGAAGACAAAACTGAGAAAATACTGAACTAAGTAACCACTTTATGGTTGCGTCTAATTTAGATATTTCTTCAAATCCTTCCTTTAATTCATATAGCACTAAGACATATGAGGCACAACCATCTCTCTCTAATTTGGCATCCATTTATGGTCCTGGTTTTCACATTTTAGCTAACAATGGCTATGATGGCAATGGTTGTGGTGTAAATGAACAAGGAATTAAAGTTCCTTTAGAACATAACACACATGAAGCTTCATTTAGACTTAGATATAATCCTTCTAAGCCCACCAAAGCATCTAAAAGACCATCTCTCAATGTGAATGCTATATTTAGTAGTGATGATGACCTCACCTTAATTAAATCATCTTCTACTTCTTTCAACACTCATCCCCCTCATTATCCCTCTCCTAAGATTTCTTGTGTGCAAGAAAAGTCTGACTTAGTGGCCTATTCTTCTCCTATAAACTTCTCTCTTTCTAAAGACTTTTTAACATTCATCATCTTATAATGTTTTTAATCTCACATATAGTAGAGCATTTAACATGTCATATTCAAATACCTCATTCAATCTATGATGTCTTTAAATAACATTAATGGTTATTATGTTGCTCATCATTATGTGACATTGGTAGCTCACTTACTGGGGGCTCATTATCATTCATGATGGTACAATTTCACGTGCAATCATACTTTTGGAAGCAACATAATAGCCTATTTCTATCTCATCTCTTCTCCCTATATATGGGGGGCAAGAGTGATTTCAAACATCTCTCCTTAAGATTAAAATTTTGCCTTTGTGAAGTAGTGTCTTCTATAAGGATTTCTTATTGATTGTAGATGTGTATTAATATTTGAATTCCTTCTCTCATATTGGAACAAGCATCCCTAATGGGGATCTTAAGTATGTATCCTTAATTAGGACCTCCTCCTTTGTGTTGGAAGTCTTTGATCATTCATCGATTTCTTTTCTTCATTGATTAGCATCTTTTATTATAAACCCTTCTATTTTGTGAACATGCATGTCCCTAATGAGGATCTCTTGCCTTCTTTAGAAGAGTGTTTCTATAAATAATCTCTCTTTGATGTCATTTCAATGCTCCATTCTTTTCCAATTTCCTTTATGGAGTTGCATTTTTGGATTACATTTCTTGCATTTGTTTCAATTTATATCTTTCATCTTGTGTTAGAGAGCTCTCAAATCCTCACACTCTTTGTTGTGTTGGAATTGAGGTTTAGTCATCTTTCTTACTAAATGATTCTCCTTTAGTTTTTGATCTTGTATCAAATCTTCCTATGAGCATTTGTCATCAATCTTCTTTCACAATATGATGTGGTAAACATGATACCCTATTTCAATTCACTAAATTAGCAAGCTGAAATGTGGGGGGGGGTGCATATAGCTACCCTCTAATTTTAATCACCTTCCTTAGTAAGCATTTGGGTGATTTTGTGATTTTATCTAACATGTGGTTTTGTAGGGTGTGGTTCCTAATTGTGTACTGTTGATACCGTTGGGGGCTTCGCTCGACAACTTGTGGATATATCCTTTTTTCATGAATGTTTACTTTTCTTTACTTTATCTTGCATATGCACGTAATGTCATATGACCGCTAAAGTGGGGGCTAAATGTAGCATTGTAAATTGTACACCCTTGCTAGGGTGGTACAATTCTATGCTTAGTTTAGCACCCGCCTTAGTGTGTTTGCATCTTGCATTGTAATTTCCCTTTAAGCATTTAATTAAATCTAAAACCATGTTTCATCACTCCCCACATCAGAAAATTGCCCTTTACCCTAAGTGTGCCCTGTTTTATTTTATTCCTCCAATAAATCATTAAATCATAAAACCTAATTATGTCCCATTTCGACCTTTTAGGCCCAATTTTGCATATCAAAACATCTCGAAATCAGCTATAACTTTGGGATTCGCTCTAATATTATCATATCTAACGGCCTTGAAAAATTTGGTGAAAAGTTGGTTGGACCATGTGCAAAGTGCGCATGGTCCTTGACTTTTTTCTCGAAATTTCAGGAGCATAATCCTATGATATAATAATGCTTAACCCCAAAATATTGGGGGGAAATTCAAATCCTAGGTCGGCCTAAAGATGAAAGTAAGACATAAGAACTCTCTTTCTTCATTTGAAGGGGTCTTTCTAAGAATCTAAGAGCAGGTTTTTGGAGCATAAAGAGACTTCTATGCAGCGAAAGAGTAGATCTTTGAAGCCTTCAATAACATTGATCAAGCATTTATCAATTATTTGTCAAGCATACATCATACATTAGGAGCCTTGAAGACATTGAAGAATAATAGGAGATCACCGACTAACGATTGGCTTGTAGCCCTCCCTTAGGGGTTGGCTATGGTTTAATGTTATTTTCATGTCTTTGCATAAGCTTCATTACATCAACTTGCATATTTACATTCATGCTTTAGATCACTTTGCATCATTGATTTAGAGCATTTACTTTGTCAATTACAAGCATTTAGGGTTTACTCTTTAGGGTTGCTCTAGATTGTTTACATTCATTCTAGGGTCTTGCACACACACAAGATTCCTGCACACACTATTTTACTATACAAATTGGATATTTGTGGAGGTGGAAATCACCAACACAGGGCTTTGACTGAGGCAAAACCCTATATAGCCACCCAAACTCTCTCTTTTCAACTACAGTGCAGGTACAAGTACCCTGAAGGACTTACAGATCTGCAAAAGACACAAGGACAACCCAGAAGTCTCAGACTACTCCAAATCCATCAGGGATAAGGGTGTGGCACCTTGGTCTTTCCTAGGACAGGGGAGTGGCACCCTGGTCCCCCTCATTTTCAGTGATTTTTGATAGGGTGGTGTCTTAGGATCTCAATATTTCAACCCTTCAGTTGTAGCTTTCTGTCAGATTCTTCGGGACAGGGGCGTGGCGCCCTAGTCCTGGTCAGTTTGGTCCATTTTCTAACATTAGGTACACATCCAAATTTCTCCCCCTTCTCTTCTTTCAGTATCTCAGTCCTAGATCTACAAGCTTGTGCAATTTTAGTTCATATGTGCTTCATTGTTTATCTCCTAGTCTAGTTGATCAATCAAACCCTATTTTTCTCCACATACAACAAGAGGAATAGAAACCCTAAGAGATAATCCTTGGCTCTCTCTTTCGCACAAGAAGTAGCCAAAGTGAGCTATCTCGCTAGGCTCTTTCGTATTCCCAATTTGTTGGCTACTTCTTGTGAGAAAGAGAGAGTCAAGGATAATCTCTTAGGGTTTCTATTCCTCTTGTTGCAAATAATGAGAAAAATAGGGTTTGATTGATCAACTAGACTAGGAGATAAATAATGAAGCACATATGAATTGAAATTGCACAAACTTGGAGATCTAAAACTGAGATACTGAAAGCAAAGGAGGGGGAGGAATTTGGATGTGCACCTGATGCTGGTGTATATGGTGAAAATGGATAACAATAATAACAAAATTGAAAGGCTAAATGAATTCAACCACCAAACCCTAGCCTAACAACAACAAAGATCCACCATAACATATGAAGATTACCTAAGACAATGCAAATCAAATGAAATCACAAAGATTATACCATTACATGTCCAATAGGGTTTTGATCTCCATTCTTCCTATCTCCATTGATCTTGCTTGATATATTTGCTCTCAGATTTTATGTGCACAAGAGCTCAACAAAGAACGGAATGTGGTTGCAAGTAGGATCGTAGCGTAGTCAAGTGCATAGATTGATTAGCTAGGTTGATTAGGGTTTGATAATGAAGGAAGCATCTCCTTATATAGAAGACACAAATATGAAATGGAGGGATAAGATTGGAAGGTGTAAAAGGAGGTTGGCTATGATTAGAGGGTAGGTAAAAGAAATAATAAAATAATGAAAGGGGTAGGTAGTGTGGCCAGCCGGAGCTGGAACCAGTAGTGAGTTGAAAGAGCTTCGGTGGGTAGATAAAAGGGATTGGTACACTAAATTAAGAGATAAATGACATGTGTCATAGGTAGAAAAGGTTAATGAATTAATTAAATAAATAAAGATTTATTTAATTAATAGAGAAATAAGATCAATTAAATAAATAAATATTTATTTAATTTAGGAAATGATAATTTAAATAAATAAATGTATTTATTTAAATGAGAAATAAGGCTAGAAGAGGATAAATGAATTAATTAAATAAATAAAGATTTATTTAATTAATAGAAGAATTAGGCTTAGATAATTAAATAGACATGACAATTTTGGGTGTCTACAACTGGAAAAAGAGCCAAACTGACCAGGACTAGGGTGCCACGCCCCTGTCCCTGAGAATCTGACAAAAAGCTGCAACTGAAGGGCTGAAATCTTGAGATCCTATGATACCACCCTATCAAAATTCACTAAAAATGAGGGGGACCAGGGCACCACGCCCTATCCCTAATGGATTTGGGGCAATCTGGGACTTTTGGGTTGTCCTTGTGCCTTCTGCTAATCTGTAAGTCCTCCGGGGTACCTGTACCTACACTATAGCTAAAAAGAGAGGGTTTGGGTGGCTATGTAGGGTTTTGCCTCAGTCAAACCCCTATTTTGGTGATTTCCAACTTCACAAATAACCGATTTGTATAGTAAAATAGTGTGTGTAAGAATCTTGTGTGTGTACAAGACCCTAGGATGAATGCAAATAATCTAGAGCAACCCTAAAGAGTAAACCCTAAATGCTTGTAATTGACAAAGTAAATGCTCTAAATAAATGATGCAAAGTGATCTAAATCATGAATGTAAATATTCAAACTGATGTATTGAAGCTCATATAAAGACATGAAAATGACTTTTAACCATACCCAACCCCTAAGGGAGGGGTACAAGCCAATCGTCAGTTGGTGATCTCCTATTATTCTCCAATGTCTTCAAGGCTACTAATCAATGATGAATGCTTGATGAATAATTGATAAATTCTTGATGAATGTTGTCTAATATTATTGAAGACTTCAACAATTTTCTCTTTCGCTGCATAAAAGCCTCTTTATGCTCCAAAAACCTACTCTTAGATTCTTAGAAAGATCCCTTCAAATGAAGAAAGAGAGTTCTTATGTATGAAACCCTAGATCTTAATTTCATCTTTAGGCCAGCCTAGGATTTGAATTTACCGCCAAATTTTTGGGGTTAAGCATTATTATATCATAGGATTATGCTCCCGAAATTTCGAGAAAAAAGTCGAGGAACATGTGCACTTTGCACATGGTCCGACCAACTTTTCACCAAATTTTCAGGGTCGTTACATATGATAATATTAGAGCGAATCCCAAATTTACATTTGATTTCGAGATGTTTTAATATGTGAAATTGGGCCTTAAAGGTCAAAATAGGACATAATTAGGGTTTGCGAATTAATGATTTATTGGAGGAATAAAATAAAAAGGGGTACACTTAGGGTAAAGGGCCCAACTTTATAATATGGGGAGTGATGAAACATGACTTTAGATTTAATTAAATTAATTAATTAAATTCTTAAAAAGAAATTTCAATGCAAGATGCAACCTAGTGCTAAACTAAGCGTAGAATTGTACCACCATAGTAAGGGTGTACAATTTATGACGCTACATTTATCCCCCACTTTAGCGATCATGTGACACTATGTGCATATGCAAGCTAAAGTAAAGAAAAGTAAACATTCGTGAAACAAGATATATCCACAAGTTGTAGGACGAAGCCCCTAGCAGTATTTGCAGTACATAGTTAGGAATTGCACCCTACAAAACCACATGCTAGATAAAATCACAAAATCACCTAAATGCTTACTAAGTAAGGTGATAAACATTCGAGGGTAGCTATATGCCCCCTATTTCGGCTTTGCTAATTTAGTAAGTTGAAACAACATATCATGTTTACCACATCGAATTGTGAAAGAAGATTGATGACAAATGCTCACAAGAAGATTTGATACAAGATCAAAAACTAAATGGAGAATCATTTGGTAAGAAAGAGAACTAAACCTTAATTCCAACGCAACAAAGAGTGTGAGGATTTGAGATCTCTATAACACAAGATGAAAGATTTAAATGGAAACAAATGCAAGAGATATAATCCAAAAATGCAACTCCATAAAGGAAATTGGAAAATAATGGAGGATTGAAATGACATCAAAGAGAGATTATTTATAGCAACACTCTTATGAAGAAGGCAATAGATCCTCATCAAGGACATGCACGTTCACAAAAGAGAAGGGTTTATTATAAAAGATACTACTCAATTAAGAAAATAAATCGATGAATGATCAAAGACTTCCAACACCAAGGAGGAGGTCCCAACTAAAGATATGTACTTAAGATCCCCATTAGGTATACCTGTTGCAATATGAGAGAAGGAATTCAAATATGAATACACCTCTACAACCAATAAGAAATCCTTATAGAAGACACTACTTCACAAAGGGGAAATTTTAATCTTAAGAAGGAGAGATGTTTGAAATCACTCTTGCCCCCCATAAATAGGGATAAGAGATGAGATAGAAATAGACTATTATGTTTCTTCCAAAAGTATGATTGCACATGAAATTGTACCATCATGAATGACAATGAGCCCCCAATAAGTGAGCTACCAATGTCACATAATTATGAGCAACCTAATAGCCATTAATGTTATTTAAAGACATGATAGATTGAATGAGGTATTTGAATATGACATGTTAAATGCTCTACCATAAGTGAGATTAAAAACATGTATAAGATGATGAATGTTAAAAAGTCTTTAGAAAGAGAGAAGTTTATAGGAGAAGAATAGGCCACTAAGTCAGACTTTTCTTGCACACAAGAAATCTTAGGAGAGGGATAATGAGGGGGATGAGTGTTGAAAGAAGTAGAAGATGATTTAATTAAGGTGAGGTCATCATCACTACTAAATATAGCATTCACATTGAGAGATGGTCTTTTAGATGCTTTGGTGGGCTTAGAAGGTTATATCCAAGTCTAAATGAAGCTTCATGAGTGTTATGTTCTAAAGGAACTTTAATTCCTTGTTCATTTGCACCACAACCATTGCCATTATAGCCATTGTTAGCTAAAATGTGAAAACTAGGACCATAAAGAGATGCCAAATTAGAGAGAGATGGTTGCGCCTCATATGTCTTAGTGCTATATGAATTAAAGGAAGGATTTGAAGAAATATCTAAATTAGACGCAACTATAAAGTGGTTACTTAATTTTTAGACAAAGTGGGTTTCTCTTTAGGTTCCTCATTAGATTTCTCCTTCTCAGTCTTAGATCTTTTCCGAGATACTCTATACTCTCCTATAAAACTAGGGGTAAAGTATAGAGATCCCCAATCATCATCTAAGAGCACTCCTTTGGGAGAAAAAATATCATTGGGAGGAGATTTCGATTGAGTAGAAGAATTGGTAGTATTCAAAGGAACAAGATCATTAAAGGAAATAGACATATTTGAGAAATTAGGAGGATTGGGTGAAGAATGGGAGGAAGTTGAACAAGAAGATCCAGATTTTAATGGTTCTTGAAGATTGGTATCAGCTAACAAGGTGTATGTCGTATTGTTATAAATGAAATTGACTTGCCTATGAAAATTTGAGGGGAAAACTTGCATGCTATGAATCCAAGATCTCCCTAATAAAAGGTTATATGTCAAATTACTAGGCATGACATGAATAGGTGTAGATACAGTAACATGACCTACCTTAACAGGCAAAGTTATGACAACTAAACATTGGTTAGAAAAATTATCAAAGCCTCAAATAGAAATAGAAGCAGGTTCGATGAGAGAATGATCCACATTAATCTTATCCAATAAGTCCACACCACAAACATTAAGACCAGACCCATTGTCCACAAGGGTTCATCTTATAGCACTATCATGGATAATAACCACAATCATAAGAGGATCATATTGATGTTGAATTTTATGAGAAGGTAACTAATCTTCTGTGAATACAATTTGAGCATTGGGTTTGTTTGTAGGATCAATCAAAGAATCTGTGTTATTAGGTGTCACTGCAGGTGGGACATCTAAGTTTTTAAAAGCATCTTGTAACATCCCATGATAAGTAGGTGAATTTTGAACGAAATCCCAAATAGAAATCTTGGTAGGAGTAGCTTTAAGTTGTTCAATAAGATCGTACTCCTTACTAAGAGTTTTTGATAAATGAGGTGCTTGTGGAAGAGTAGGTTGAGAGGGAGGAAGTGAAGTTGGGGTAACTGGAGGAGGACTAGGTTGCCTATTTTTTCTTTTGTTGAAGGTATGAGAAACCGTATGATAACTCTCTTCAGTGTTTTTCTTAGAATACCCATAAGGGTTCTTAGTAGGATAACCTCATTGCATAGTAATAATATGTTTCTTAGGAGTGCAAAAAGAATCATTGGTATAACAACCTTGAACCACTAAGATAGGCTTACATTGATAACTTTGAGATGGACAAGCACCTTGAACTGTGAAGAGGGGTTTATGAGGTGTTTCATTCACATGTATCGAATTGATTGAAGATGGTTTAGGAATATCAAAGGTGTCCTTATGAATTTTAGAGGAAGAATGGACAAGATTGTTGGAAGAATTGTTGATAGTCTCTTCTTGCACTAAAATGTTATCATGGATAAGATCAATTTTAGACTAGGAGTAGGCATTGATGTTTTAGAAGGAAGAGTATTAGTAGGAAAGGTCATATCATCTTTTATCATCAAAGGATCTACATGGGGAATATATTCTCTAGGAGAAGGATCAACAATACTCTCTAAAGTCTCACCTTTGAGATGGAGATATTTGAAAGAGATGTTAACAATATATTCTTGAACTAGGGGTATCCTTATGGATACTAGAACCTAGTTGGGGAGAAGGAGATGCCTTATCTTTAGAGGAAAAATGATTGAGATTTATGGAAGGTGAGTTGATATCAAGAGAGTTACTCTCATAGGGTAAAGAATAATCAACACCTTCTTCTAATGGTTCATCCCAAATATTGAGATCATTGAAAAAAGTATCATAAATATGTTGCACAAATATGTCCTTATTGGTATCGACAATTTTGGGAGAAGGGATAACATTGTTCATTAATTCTTCATCCTTAGGAGGGAGGGCATCACTACATGCGTTTAAATCATCTTCATGCCTCAAAATTTGTTCAATAGGATGTTTAGGGGAGAGAGAGAATTAAGAAAATTGATTATGATTTCATGTTCTTTTTCTAAGGAATCTTTATGGGTAAGACAAGCTTCGGGGCAAGGAGAAGCATTTCTCATTAATGCATCATCTCTAGTGGGAATTTTGTTGAAGTCAAAAGAGGAAATTCCATCACTAAGAAAAGTAGGGAAAATACCATCTTATTGCATAAAATGATCCTCATGATGGGAATATTCTTTAGGAGGGAGATGAACATCTTTCTACAAAGATTCATGCTTAGGAAGGAGATATTTTAAAGAAGTGATCATAGCCTCTTGTTTCACTAACATTCCCCCATTGGCAAGACCAAATTTAGGAGAAGATAAGTCAATGTCCATCAATACCTTTTCACTTAAAGAGGCATCATGTAGGGAAGGTAGGGTAACACTAAGAAAGGTGTTTATGATATCATCCTCCTCCTCTAAGATAGCTAGATGGGATGGGAACATTTAAGGAGAATTGTCAAGATCTCTCTTCAAATATTCATCCTTAGAGCATGGGAGAGTTTTGAAGGGATTGGTAACAACTCTTTTAGGCACTAAAATGTTGTCATAGATAGGAGGAGGTTCTTGAAGAAATAGAAAAATTGAAGCAAGGGAAGCTAACCCATTATCACATTTATGAAATGAATGCATCATGACAACAATTTTCCTTTTTCAAATGATAACATATGCAAAATAGAACAAATTTTTCAATTTTAACCAATGCAAGCACTCTAAATATTGATTTATAAAATGAAATTTATGAGTAAAATGTGTTCCTAAATGAGATCATAAATTAATGATCCAAATTAAGCTATCCACAAGTTCAATT